>NC_066878.1:22766776-22864823 GCF_022985175.1 Labeo rohita
ATAAAATGGACATTGCAGATGTCTTAAGATAATCTATTAACCCTCTTAGTACGAAAAAATGATCTAATAAAGATTTTTGTTTAATTCATGGGAAGTTCCAATGAACTCATAACTTAATCGACAAACCAAATATAAACCAACTAACTAGCATCTTCTGAAAGATTCTTTTTCAGTTTAATTTTGATATTACTAATAAATAAATGAAAACCACAGAATGTTTGCAGACTTGTGGCGTCCTCCAGTGCAGCAGGTGTCGCTGTGCAGCATCAGAACCACTGACAGCAGCAGAAGAACAAGACTTTGCATGATGGGGACACGCTTGAAGGTGAGAAACAACAGAAATTTACAATTTTCAAGTTTTCTTACATTATATTTGACAGTTTGTGCATTTGCTGTGTTTAGTTTTAAACTCTGTAAATCCAACTGCCGTTATTTAATTGATTACATAGATGGCTTTATTAGAGCAAAGTGTCATTGCATTGTAAAATAATTGTTTATAGTCATTTACCTTTGCGGTTTATTCATAGGTGCTGCGGGTCTTCAAAGATCTGCATAAGACAAGAAGAGATGTTTTTAGAGATGATGACAGAGCTCTGACAGGTACCAGTAAACCTACATAGTACATACATCAATATTAACAACACACTTACAGTGTTTACATATTCTGTTTACAAGCTTTTTGTTTGCTTTTGAACAAAACGTAATTCCTGTCCTGTGTTTGTCTGTATTGTTTTTTAATCTTTGTGTTCTGAATACATAAATTATAGTTTATTATTATTAATTATTATTATTATTATTATTATTATTATTATTATGTCTTAGTTAAGGTCTCATACAAGTCTTTTTTTTTCTTGACATGAAGCTGCCAGGTTAAAAATAAATGAAGAATTCAAGAAAAACAAGAATGAAACATCAGAGGAAAATATTAAAGAGGTAAGTCACATGATGCCACAGTTGAATATTGTGACATTATTACACTAGATGTCATTGTCATTTCTGTCTGCTTTTGGATTCTGAGGCTTCTAGAAGCTTCTAGGTGAGAATCACAATGCTTAATATTTAACACTGTGTTTTCAGATGCTCAAAATGGCCCGAGCAGTTGAGACCATCCTTCGTGAAAATGTGGTACAGGGAGAGCATGTGGAGGAAAATAAAATCTGTAAGTCATTTGTGTGAGTCTCAAAAACATGATCAGGTCACATTTCACCCCAGAATCAAAAGAAGAAAAGAGGAAAACATAATTATCTAACCAAATTTTCATTACTGTAATTCTTCTTAACATTGTTTGTTTCTGTAATGGAGTGATTTTAAATCAGCGTAAATTCAGATGGTACAATAAATACTACCATGATATGTGCTGTATCGTTTAGATTGTATTATGGAAATGCCTCATTAAATAATATTGACTGATTTAGTATATATTATACATCCTGGGTTTCTGCAGGTCTTAAAAAGTCCTAATCCCCCTTTTTCGGCAATTTAAGGCCTTAAAAATCAGAGCTGAAAGTCTTAAGTTCATAAAGTCATCTTGCAGTCTTGAAAATGCATTAAATTTAGCTTCATAAAACCTGTAGAAACCCTGCGTCTATTGTTCACACTTGCATAATATATATTTTTTTAATTTATGGTTGACGTCTGACTAAACGTCTTGAGTTCTGAGCGTGGGATTTTCTCAGGCTAATGATTGTTGCTTATATTTTGTTTTGTAGTGTTACGGCCTCGCAAGAGTCTCCTGCTAGACAATGTACCTTACTCTGATACACCCAGAAACAAGACATGACCCTGATTTGCTGTCACTGATACGGCTCATTTTCCTCCAGCGTTTTTCATATGTCACAAAGACCAGGACACAGTAATGCAGATCACCCAATGATCATCCATTTTTCATTTGCACTGTGGCCATAATAATAAAACTATAATAACTTGTACAGTATGTTGGTTCAGCACTGATGTGTTTGTGTTCAATGCAATGAATTATTACTTTGTAAATAGTGTTTGTTTGGCTAAGTGTTGAATAAATTGTAAAAACAAGTCTATTTCAGTTCTTTTTTGCGTAGGTCACTTGGCGTTTATCTGATATTTGAACAAAAACATTTTTTGATTTAAGGCTGCATTCCTACATTCACATGATATAATTTATGTAATTTTAAACAAAACACAGTGGTGTAGTGTTACTGTTGTGTGCAGTTCTGTAGAAACGATAATGTCAGATTTTAAATTCATTGAACTTCTAAGTCATGCTGCACAGGGTATACCATAGTAAATCACTTTAAAGAGCTAAATATCATTCAACAGATTTTGACACTGCTGTGTGATTTTGATTGTTGAATACAGTCAACAAAGTACAACTTCAGAGATGAGACATGCTGAAACCCTCATAAAATCATCTAATCTTAAAGCATATAATAGTTCTCTCTCAAAAAAAATGCCATTTGTGCCACTGAAGCATTAAAAAAGGTTGAATGTGGCAAATGTTTTGAAAAAGATATACTGTATACTATTCAATTCAATTCAATTCAATTCAAATTTATTTGTATAGCGCTTTTCACGATACATATTGTTGCAAAGCAGCTTTACACCAAATTGACATTTTTACAATATGTGTAGTAGTAGCTTGATGTACATATGGAAGAGATGTGTGGTAAAGATCAATTAATGACGTAATCAAACAGACAAAGAACACTATAAATTAGTAGCAGAATTCGGTAGTGCTGTATGTTTTCAGGGTTGGCATCATCTGAAGTCCTCTGTGGGGTTGGCATCATCTCTTCTTAAGTGTTCTGGATCCACACTGGAGCTTGTGAATTCCTAGTTACCATGGGATGTCAATCAATAGGAACATAATTAGCATAGCTGCTGTTCAAACTAAGAAAAGGAAGGTTTGTTAAACCAGAGCTAAAAGATTAATAATGAACATTTGATCAGATATAGCTGCAGGAAAAGTTTATGAGATGCATTATTTGAATGCTTGGCTAAAAAGATGTGTCTTTAATCTAGATTTAAACAGAGAGAGTGTGTCTGAACCCCGAACGTTATCAGGAAGGCTGTTCCAGAGTTTGGGAGCCAAATGCGAAAAAGCTGTACCTCCTTTAGTGGACTTTGCTATCCTAGGTACTACCAACAGTCCAGAGTTTTGTGACCTTAGGGAGCGTGATGGATTGTAGCGTGGTAGAAGACTAGTCAGGTACGCAGGAGCTAAACCGTTAAGTGCCTTATAGGTAAGAAGTGCTATTTTGTAGCTGATGTGGAACCTAATAGGTAGCCAGTGCTAAGACTTTAAAATTGGGGTAATATGATCATATTTTCTTGACCTGGTAAGGACTCTAGCAGCTGCATTTTGGACTATCTGTAGCTTGTTTATTGAAGATGCAGGACAAACACCTAGTAGTGCATTACAATAGTCCAGTCTAGAGGTCATGAATGCGTGAACTAGCTTTTCTGCGTCAGAAACAGGTAACATGTTTCGCAGCTTGGCAATGTTTCTAAGATGGAAGAATGCTGTTTTTGTAACATGAGAAATATGATTTTCAAAAGACAAGTTGCTGTCTAATATAACACCCAGACTTTTGACTGTACATTTACTGTACAACTGTACAACAGTACATCCGTCTAGTTGTAAATTGTAAGTCAAAAGATTCTGTGTATACTACAAGTGAAACCAAATAAATGCTTATACACAGTGTTGGGGGTAACACATTACAAGTAATATTATTACTTCTTCCAAGTAACTAGTAAAGTAACGCATTACTTTTTAATTGACAAGAAAATATCTGAGTTACTTTTTTGTATAAGTAACGCCAGTTACTTTCCCCCTATTTATCAATTAAAAGCTCTCCTGTTCCCATGTTGAGAGAAATTGGGAGTAAGATTTTAGTTTAAAATAAATGTGAACATGCATTAATTCATCTTACTCACAAAAAACAGATTGAGTATTCCTCAAAATGAGTACAAACAGTGAAATTGATGCAACCCTGCATTAATTAAATAAGTTGAATAATACAAATATCCTTTACGCATTTAATCCCATTTTATTAACCGATCTCTTTGCTGCCGACCTTCGATGATCCAATTCAGCCATACTAATGAGCAAAAATGACTATTGCTGAAGAGTTGACTTTTTTTTTTCTTCTGCGGTCTACTGTACAGATGTGAATTCACTTTTCTCAAAGCCTGAGTGAGTGATAAAAGGGAAGGCAACTTTTGGTGTAAAAAGGCTTTTACATTTGCCAAAAATACAACTTTTATATTAAAAACAAACAAGCAAGCCCTGCCCAGATTTAAAAATTAATGCAAAAATTAATGCAAAAGTAAAGTAACGCATTACCTTTCATAAAAAGTAACTAAGTAACAAAATTATTTACTTCTTTAGGGAGTAACTGCATTACTTTTAAAAGTAACTTTCCACAACACTGATTATACATTATGAATAGGGCATAACGCGGTTAAAGGCGCCTTTGATATTATTTTCCTCAAAACCACTAAATGGCAGAAAAACATGGTGTAACACTTTCCAAAACATCTGCTTTTTTAAGATAGACGTGCAAATTTGTCTGATCCTTGATGCGATCGTGGGCAGCAGCGCAAAGTTGATTCAGTGCTTAGTTAATCTAATATTTGATGTTTTTAAAAATGTTGTAGATTTAAGTAGCAAATGAGAATTGCTAAAATTATTCAATATATGTTGAGAAAAAGGTCTTATTAATGATTTTCAGTTTTGTTTAAGATAATTAAAACAGCAGTTTTAAATAATGAAAGAATATGTAAAAGTATGGTAAATGTATCTGGGGTAAAAAAGCATCCCTACTGTTGTGGCTAAAAGGCACAGTAATTAACATGATAATTAACAGAAAGCTGACTTTTCCATTTGTTGACAAGACATTGTTAGATTCAGATAGCAAATATCATATATTATGTTGCGTGTCCATCTTAGAGATAATCACTGTGTTTATAATGAAACCATCATATTTAATAACATGATATTAATCGTATCATATAATAAAATGTCATTTGTTGTTGCTACTGTAAATCTATATTATATTATTATGGGATCCTTCAATGCTTTCAGAATCTTTACATTTTAAAATGATCTTGTTTCTGTATTTTAAAATATATGTTTTATATGAACATAGTTTAATGACAGTATATTTACTAAACAAAAAATAATTATTTTATTAATCAAAATAAGCAGAAAATAGTACAAACTTTGCTAAAGTGATTGTTCTGAACAAGTATTAACTTTTACATTATTAAAAAAAAAACATTATTTTTGCTAAAGTATTTGTATCAATACTGTGAAGCCTTTCACCCCCACACACCTTGCCAACTCACACATTTATGAGATTTTTGAACAAAATAAATGACTTGTATGATTTATTGTCACCCAAAATCTGTCGCTCCATAAATGTTCAATACAAACGTATATATTTTTCTGCAATCATACACTTTAGGCTCAGTGAAAAGCACATTTTTTTCTTAAGG
Organism: Labeo rohita; assembly: GCF_022985175.1. Lineage (NCBI taxonomy): Eukaryota > Metazoa > Chordata > Actinopteri > Cypriniformes > Cyprinidae > Labeo > Labeo rohita. The sequence goes on from NC_066878.1 coordinate 22,772,255, forward strand.
GTGCCTTCAGCCCCATTGCACCCTACTCTTTAAATCAAGCAGACACTGGTGCTGGTAAACATGAAATTGTTTTATTAATCAACAATTGATTGGATACACATTAAAACATGTAAATGGTGTAATAACCACTGCAGCATTAAAAAGGGGTTTTACCCTCACAGACATCACAGATATTATATGATGCATAAGATATATGCAGCAATAGAAATAAAAAAATAATAATTTTCCAAAAAACATTTTCCACATAATTCAGTGACTGTAACTGAATTCTGTTAATTCATATAAAAGATGTTTCATTCTAATGTATTCTCTTGAGGAATAAGAAGCTAGTGTAGATTTCTCTTAAGAAAATGATTATATAGCCATTATAAAGTTTTGATCACAGTAAAGCATTTGTAAAATGCATTCACAAAAATACAGTCATAATCATTAAAAATCAATAGGAATGTAAACTGTAATTCTTTGTCTCTATCAGAAGATGAGCTTCTTCGGCTTTTCCCAAGGAAATTCCTCTCGTCCGAAGTGTCCGTAGCAGGCTGTTTTCTGGTAAATCGGTTTCTTTAGATCAAGTTCCCTGCGAGATGAAATTGTTATACTATTATAATTTTGTTCATAAACAATAAAGTGTCAGTTACCTGTGTTTTCCTGTACACTCTGCTGTACTTACTTGACAATGACTCCTGGCCTCAGGTCAAAATTCTTCTTAACAATCTCTAGAAGCTCGTCCTCATCTCTCGTTGATGTGCCATAATGAAAAACAGACACTGACAAGGGATGACTGATACCAATAGCGTATGAGATCTGGAACAAAAATACAGCATTAACAATACAGTCTTAAAAAGCTTGATAATTTTATCACTCACTCAATTACTGTTGCCCTAAAAATTTAATCAGTCAAATCCAGAAGTGCACATAAAGGCACACTTTATTTTTTTAAGCAATCTTACCTGAACCAGAACTCTATGACAGAGTTTGGCTTTGACGAGAGACTTGGCCACCCAGCGGGCAGCGTAAGCGCCGGAGCGATCCACTTTAGAGTAATCTTTCCCTGAGAACGCCCCGCCACCGTGACCGCCCCATCCACCATAGGTGTCCACAATGATCTTCCTGCCCGTCAGACCGGCATCACCCTACAACAACAGCAGCAGCATTCACTTCACATAGTATATACTGTGAAAATGAAGTAGACTTCAGCGTACGTTAAAGGGGTCATCGGATGCAAAGTTCACTTTTTTTCATGTTGTTTGAACATTAATGTGTGTTGGCAGTGCATGTACAAATCTACCCTATAATGATAAAAATACATGCAGTGGTTTTTAATTAATCTGTAAAAATAATATTCCCTTTTCAAATCGAGCCGTTCCCAGATGCCTGTCGTTGTGGCGTCACTTGACAGAGGCCACTCCCACAATAGTTGATTGACATGAGCGTCTTACCTCAGATCAGTTGTAACAGTCCAACCTCCATGTTTTGATGCCGGAGCAGGGATGTAAGTTAGACAAGAATTGAGCGATTGAGGTGTTGTGTTGTTGGATGTAATAATGAACATAGTGGTCGTCATTTACTCCCGACATCTGAGCTGCTGAAGATGCAGTGGATTACGTTTGTATGTGAAGGGAATGCGCCTCCCAATCTCCATATATCCGTCTATGTTCGCGCAAATCACTCATGATCCAGCTTCACTTACAGCAGAAGTGAGTACAAGGGTTTTTTATGAATCTCACTTATGAATCTCTTTGCGATCGCCTTTCCTTATAACGTGCTAGTTAGCAAGTTTAGCGGCTAAATGCGGCTAAAGTAAACAGGCTCGTCACTCCACAGAGAGAAGAGAGGGGCGGGGCAAGCAGAGCTCATTAACATTTAAAGCAGCCTCGACCAGAATGAGATGATTTTTGCAGAGCTCATTGTGACAAGGTAAAAAGGGTGTTGTTTTACACAACCATTGAGAATTTTTAACCAAAGTATATTATAGACTTTTCATTAAGACCCTAAAGAATCATATCAACTTGTGAAAAATGAGCATCCGATGACCCCTTTAAAAAGAGCACTTATTATGGAAATAATATAAAAGAATATACTTAAGCGCAAACTGAATGTAATATTTTAGATATTTGGATATTTTATAGTTATGAATGAAATTGTAAGGTTCTGGATGGTAATACTTCCAATGGACATAACTAGTGGGTTACAATGATCTTCACTTCAGAATTAAAGAAGAAGTCTACTTCCAGAACAAAAATGTACAGATGATGTACTCACCCCCTTGTCATCCAAGATGTTCATGTCTTTCTTTCTTCAGTCGTAAAGAAATTATGTTTTTTGAAGAAAACATTTCAGGATTTTTCTCCATATAATGGACTGATATGGTGCCCCGAGATTGAACTTCCAAAATACAGTTTAAATGCAGCTTCAAACGATCCCAAATGCGGTTCCAGCGGAGAGAGAAGGGTCTTATCTAACGAAACGATTGGTTATTTTCATAACAATTCTACAATTCATATACTTTTTAATGTCAAACGCTCGTCTTGTCTTGCTCTCCCTGAACTGTTTTTTCCAGTTCATGACAGTTAGTGTATGTCGAAAAACTCCCATCTCATGTTCACCCTCAACTTCAAAATCGTCCTATATCGCTGTTTTACCTTTTTTGTTAAGGGTGTTTGATCATCTTTACATGTTCACTTTGTAAAGACTGTGTCGGTACTTCTGCAGTGATGTAGGATGATTTTGAAATGATTTTTGAAGTTGAGGGAGAAAATATGATTGGAGTTTTTCGACATACCCTAACTGTCATTTACAACCGCATTTGGGATCGTTTGAAGCTGCATTTAAACTGTATTTTGGAAGTTCAAACTCGGGGCACCATATCAGTCCATTATATGGAGAAAAATCATCCTGAAATGTTTTCCTCCAAAACCATAATTTCTTCACGACTGAAGACAGAAATACATGAACATCTTGGATGACAAGGGGGTGAGTACATTATCTGTAAACTGTTGTTCTGGAAGTGGACTTCTCCTTTAATGACGGAACAGTATTCAAAAGTGTTACCCGAAAATGTATTTTAGTTTAATTAAGAAGGATTTAAGTACATCTCTATTCATTTCAAAATTACAGTAACACTTTAGTATAGGGAACAATTCTGACTATTAACTAGTTACTTATTAGCATGCTTGTTATTAACATATTGGCTGTTTATTACTTATAAAGCACCTATTCTGCATGACCATATTCTACATCACAAATTAGGAGTTTATTGAGGCAAAAGCAATAGTTAATGGTTTGTTAATAGCGAGAACTGGAACCTTTGTTTGTGTTGCACATCATACATGACAATGTTAGCATCCGTTCATTTTAACTGTTGGAGAAAACCGGTTAATTTTGAAGACGTGGTGGGAATATGGAGCTCATTTGCATTTAAAGTGATACACACCCAAAACAGCTCCATGCTCCAAAAAGGACATTTTCCAGATGTTATAATTAATGATCTGTGGGGTATTTTGAGCCAAAACTTCACAGACACCCAAGTCTGGTCTGGGGACACCCAAGACCAATATTACATCTTGTAAAAAGGGGCATAATAGGTGCCTTTCAATACTGATGCTTGCGTTAGCAACACAGCTTTTGTGCCTACTTACTTGTGGACCACCTTTAAGAAACTTCCCACTGGGCAGCAGGTGATAAATAGTCTTGTCATCCAGATATTTGGCAGGGATGACGGTCTTAACAACCTTCTCCATTAGATTGTGACGTATATCAGCCAGCGTGATGTCAGCAGTGTGCTGGACTGAGATGACCAAAGTATGAATGCGCAGAGGCTCCATGGCACCCATGTTATCACGATACTCCACAGTCACCTGCACTTGTTAATAATTGAAAACATCAACATTATCTGAACTGTCCGTCCTATTAGTTCACACAGATAACTATGAGTGGGTTTAACTGTTGTTCACTTCCTTAAATAGCTATTGTTTCAAAGAAACCTTTCACCTGTGTTTTTCCATCTGGAAGAATCCAAGGACAAACTCCAGTCTTAGAGAGTTCCTTCATTTTGGCATTGAGCTTGTGAGCTAGTAGGATGGTTAGCGGCATACACTCTTCTGTCTCATCAGTGGCGTAGCCAAACATCAGACCCTGTAGAGAAATACGACATAAATTATTCAACATGAATTATTTCAGTGTGGCACAATTATTCTAGATACATTCAAAAGTGTTTTTATTTATAAAATGATATTATTATTATTATTATTATTAATAATAATAATAATAATAAATTATATATCTATACACTAAAAGTTTTTGAACAGTAAGATTTTTCATGTTTTTTAAAGAAGTCTCTTCTGCTCACCAAGTCTGCATTTATTTGATTCAAAGTACAGCCACAACAGTAAAATTTTGAATTATGTTTACTATTGTCATGTTGAAAAAACGTGAGGGGAGGGTAGCATCAGTAGTTTCAGTTTTTTGTATTACATCACACAGTGGTGTGTGAATTTATGACAGCATTGATAAAGCACAACTTCCTCACACCTTCATCACTCATACATCCCTATAGAAGAGCTTTACTAACACTAAACGTCACTGTGGGAACCAGGCACGTCTCACTGTGCTCCTCCTCTAGCAACACAACAACATTTTGAATGCTGTTAGATCCGAAATGTTTGACTTAGAGTATGGATTCCCAGAAGTCTGAATTTTGTAAATATGGGCTTTGGAAAAAGCTAAATGAGTTTATTGTGCTTTGGCTACAGTAGGACATTCTACAGTAGGTAGATAAAGTGTCACTCTTTTCATAGCTTTTGCCAGCTCTGAGACACTTGCATATTTCTCCGGCTCTTTTTCTAGCAAAAAATTACTCATCACTTAATGAAAATTTAAAGTGAAGACCTGAATATTTCAGGTGCCTTTTCACAAGTCCATTGTTTTTTAATTTCTGTTACTTTTGCTATATTTTCACACTTAAAACAATAACTTGGTATTCTTCTTGTACCATTGTCCTCCTTTATGCTAAGAAATAAATCTCCTACAGTTTTCTCCCAAGCGGTTTCATTGTTGCCAGCATTAAGTCTGAGTATGATTCAGTGGGCTGTAAAACACTTCATTTGTCGAGAAATTACTTATGTTTAAAGGAGAACTTCACTTCCAGAACAACAATTTACAAATAATTTACTCACCCCCTTGTCATCCAAGATGTTTAAAATGTAAAAATTTGTATACTTTTTAAGCACAAAAGCTTGTGTAGCACTGCACGTCCACGGGTCGTTCTTGAACAATTCGTTCATTTTGAACAAATCTTTAATGTGACTCGCGAAGAACGAGTCGTCTCGGGGAGTGATTTGTTCAGTCGCACATGCGCAACATCCTATTAGGTTCTGTACTGGAATTAGTTCACCTGTTTCCAGTTTTCAGGTTTTTCGAGTCATTTGTTCATCTTATGGGGTTGTCACGTGATGCTCATTTTTCTAAAATGAATGAAATGACTCGAAAAAAAATTTGAACTCAAAGGTCAGGTAAAATTATCCAAAATTCCCATCACTATTACGAATCACATCTTCGAATCACCACAAGTTCATCGTCTGTGTACTCTGGCTCAAAAAGGTAGAGCATGTCAAAAAACTCCATGTTATTTTGTCCTACAACTTCGGAATCGTCCGACATCGTTGTACCTTTTTTTAGCTTTTGACTTACCTGCACTTTCTTAGTCTTTGCGCGTACACTTCATACACACTGGGTTTGTAGTTCCGCCTACATTCTGCATGACTTTTCGACGTGATTCAATAGTACATGAACGTGCATCCCAGAGCCTGTGCTAGACAAGCTTTTGTGCTTATAAAGTATACAAATTTTTATTTCCGAAAAAAATTACTGATCGTTTCGCTAGATACGCCCCTTCTTCCTCGGCTGGGATCGTTTAGAGCCCTTGAAGCTGCATTTAAACTACATTTTGGAAGTTCAAAATCGGGGCACCAATGAAGTCCAGTATATGCAGAAAAATCCTGAAATGTTTTCCTCAAAAAACATAATTTCTTCACGACTGAAGACAGAAAGACATGAACATCTTGGATGACAAGGGGGTGAGTACATTATTTGTGAATTGTTCTGGAAGTGGACTTCACCTTTAACAGTTTTGGTTCAACATACTTACCTGTTGATCAAAACGTGCCTTAAAGTTACACCAGAAATTTTTATTTAGTTTTATTTAATAACTTTCAGGAGGGTGTACACATTCTTGCAACGCAACATTTTATCACTTTGATAAGAAAATTTTCCTAAATAATTCTTCTCCTGAACATTCTTCTTTGGTAACTGATCAAGCAGTCTTGCTGGAATATGCTATCTAGGGTCCATTTAACTGTTGTTGACTGTTTTACACTTAAACACTTTTAGCATGTTTATAAGTTTGCAAAAGCAAAAGAAGACAAAGCAACAGCATATCTTGACCTGATCTCCAGCGCCGATGTCCTCCATATCTCGGCCTTCGAACACACAGTCGCTGATCTCAGAGCACTGCGGCTGGAGAGACACCAGCACATTACACGTCTTGTAGTCAAAACCTGGAGAGACCACATGAGACCGGCACTTTGTCATTATGCTTAATAAAAACTTGAGGTATATACTGGTATATACACTGCTATTGAAAAATCTGGGGCCAGTAAGATTTTCTTGAAGTAATTAATACTTTTACCAAGCAAGAATGCATTAAATTTATCAAAAGTGACATTTATATTATTACAAAAAAATCTATTTCAAATAAATGCTGTTCTTCAAAACTTTATTATATAATGTATAATGTATAATAAATAAATTGTATCATGTTTTCAACAAAAATATTGGGCAGCACAACTGTTTTTAACAATCAGAAATGTTTTTGAGCAGCAAATCAGCATATTAGAATGATTTCTGAAGAAAAATCATTTTTAATTATGTTTTCAAATATTTACATACGTGTTCTTGTATATAGATACCTTTTGATGAATCGTCATATCCGATATTCTTGACAGTGTCTCTAACCACTTTCTGAAGGTCCACGACAGCCTTTGATGTCACTTCACCACACAGAAGGATCATACCAGTCTTCGACACACACTCTGGTCCAGAAATAATGTTAAGATATGATATATGAAGTACTGTCCGCCCAGCTAAACACTATTAAACCTTGGATCTATGTTTGTAAAACCAAGTGTTAGTCAACATCAAGTCATTTATGAACATTTGAAATAATAATAATTAATGTTATCATACCACAAGCCACTTTGGAGTCGGGGTCCTGTGCCAGGTAAGCATCCAAAACAGCATCACTGATCTGATCACACATTTTATCTGTCAGGAATTAAACTACATTAGTTTCCATATTTCCATATTTCATTTGAAGGTGTGATTTATTTATTAATTCTTATATCAACATTGCTATCATGACTCAAGGGCATGCACAGACATGTCAGAGGATGTCTATCACCACAGTGCAGTAGCGTTAACTACAGTACATGCAAACAACGTGCAAAGTAAGTGTAATAACACTGCCAGTCATATCAGCTCATGTCAACACATCAAAATAATAATATGTTTTATATTTACCAGAATGTCCTTCTGCTACAGACTCGGATGTGAAAAGGAAGGTTTTTCCTGGTTTGTTATAACCTGAGGGATTCATGATGAATGCAGACCGGATAAATCTACAGCTTTGTAACGGCAACTACAACTAAAACGTCTAGTGTCGCTTTTACAGTATGAAGAACTTCAGTGGGCGTGGCTTTAGAGGTAGTATTTACTTTAGCCAATCACAAGCGGCTCTTTTGTCAGGCAAGGACATAAATAGAGACGAGCTGTAAACGGCACAAACCACAGTCGTGTAAAAAAGCCTCCTCATGCCAAGTGAGAGTGAATCAAAAACGGTCTGACGGATTTTCAAAGTGGAACTTCGTGCTGATTCGGTGCAGTTCTTAAAGCGGCCGCTAGAGGAAGCACAAAATCGAAAGTAAGTAACTGTTACTGTTACAAAATGAGGCGTGACATTATCTTTAATTAGTCAGGTAAGATCCAAAATGTTTGTTAATAAATATCTGACCCATTTGAGCCCTTTATGGTGTGTTAGTATTTGCACAGGAATGGCAGCGAAAAGGCGTAAGTCACATTTTGCCTGTTACTTTTCTCATCGCTGCTCAGATTAGACCAATCACAATCGTTCTTGATTACAGGGTATGGATTTATTTAGTCATTTTATGAAGACTGTTGGAAGATTTTTCGTTTTGTAGATCGTGTAACAGTCATTGAAATCAAGAGAAGTAACGTTAACATCAGTTTTTAGTCAATACAGTTCTCAAATAAGACAGATAAAGCCCTGATGGTTTGAATGCGTCTTAATGATGGATCCGGCTTTGTGAGCCTCTAAGCGCCCCTTGGAGGAAGACAAGCAGTGTCACGGAAGGAAAAACATTGCATTAAAGTCCAACCCAATGTATGTGCGCCTCCATAAACGTATAAAAAGCGCCTGCGTGGCATCTAAAAAAAAAAAAATACAGTTCATTGTGCGTCACGTACAGTGAAAACCAGATTGAGCATCATTTACATCTTATAATGATTTCAAGCCCTGTGTAGATAGGCTATTCCTAAGGCATATTATATATTATAAATATAATATAATTATAATGATATTTGTCTAATAAAACCTTTTAGGATTTTAACTTGTATTAGGATTGTAAAACTAAACAACTGTAATGTAATGTTACAATGCAAATACAGATGCACAAAGTTTTCATATAAGCAAATAAATGTATATCCAATGTTTTTATTCAACACGGACACATTAATTTGATTGAAAGTGACAGTAATCAACATCATAATGATTTCTGAAGAATCATGTGACACTGAAGACTGAAGTAATGATGCTGAAAATTCAGCTTTGATCACAGAAATAAATTACATTTTAAAATATATTATAATAGAAAACAGTTATTTTGAATTATAATATTATTTCACAATAGTACAGTTTTTACTGTATTTTTAAAGCATTCTTGAGATGCATAAGAGACTTTAAAATGATAAAATTAAATATAACAATCACATTATTCCACATTAATATAACAAACTCATACAAAAGCATGTTTAGCAACTTATTTGTACAGTGATTTTTCACTGTATATTTTCTTTCTGTCATCCATTATGTCTTCTTGATAGAAATCACAGCCGCTTACCACCTAAACATGTAGTACATAACTTGAAGAAGTTTAAGTTAGTGACCAACATTATTGCTTGTTTAATATTTAACAGTGAAGTCAGGTCATCTGCTAAGGTTAAAGTCCTGAGAAATGATAATAAATCTATAAACAGCTGTTTCAGGATAATCTAGGGCAAAGCATAAATGAAATTATGGGAACACATTACTGGCAGCACCAGTAATGACCTTTGGATGACCCAGAAAGTTTTTTCATCCAGTGTTCTCCAGAAAAGTCATCAGATGATGCTGTTCTGAATTTATACTCAGGGGGATCCTTTTAGATGACGCCCTAAAAAGCAAGTCTGATGTGTATTTCTCAAAAAATAAGTTTAAAACACACATATACCATGTAACACCAGCAGAAAAACAAAACAAACCAAACAATTCAGCAGCTCTTGTGTTTAGTGTATGTAAGCAGTGCGCAGTGGCTCACAGCAGCTTTTTGCAAAGCAGCCGGCGGTGGGTTGGGCCGGTGTGACACACTCATGAGGAGCCAGTAGGAAGTGCCGTGCTCTCAGGCTGTTGGTTAATGTGCAATCTGTCTGGGAGGGGAAGCTCTGTTTGCAAATGAGCTCTCTAATGTTTCATCCTGTTCTTTTGTACTTGTGTTGTAGCTCACGGGAATGAGAAACTTCCTCTAGAAATCGTATCCTTCAAGAAATGCTCGCAAACTAAGCCAGAACTTTTGAAAACCCTCGAGCAGTTGCAGTTGGACTTTTGAGGAAGTTTCAGAAAAGTTTCAGGATGGTGAGTACACTAGAACGCCTGTGCTGTTTGTTAGTTAAATGTTTATTTAAATGCTTGTTTGTTCAAGGCTTTGACCAGCCTGTTGAGATGATGTGTTCAAAGGAATATTGTTACATATGAAGTAGAGTGACATTAATGGTGATTAACCAAAACATAAAAATCTATTTGTCAGCGTTTAATAGTGGTAAACAGGCATTATCTGTTGAAGCTGACTTTGGACTGTCAGTCAGGAAGTTCAACGTGAACATGTGAGGGAAGTAAAAAATTATATCCTATCTAATGCAAAATATTATACTGCCTTCTTTTACTGGCAGTATGGTACAGGGCCATGCTAAATTTGGTAATGTCATGTTTGAATTTCATGTAATGTTGATGTTTGGATCTATCATCTATCTGTCTATCTATCTATCTATCTATCTATCTATCTATCTATCTATCATCTGTCTATATCTATCTATCTGTCTATCTATATGTGGTTTTAACTGTTTCTGTTCCTGTTTCTGTCTCGTTCTGTTTTTCTTTCTGTTTCTTTTGTTAAATCAATATACACAGTATTTACAGATTGAAAGAGAGATTAATCAACGATCAAAATGCAATTAAAAAAACTCACCTGTTCAAAATGACAAACATATCATCAAGGTATTACTTCAAAATTAGTTTACTGTTGATTAATTTTATTACAGTGATCCTACTTTATCCTACATTTCTCTTAAAGCATAGCTTTATGGAAACTGGTGAACAGTATTTCATGTTCAGATCAGTTGCATGTTAATGAGATCCACTGACGCCAATTACATGAACCAACTGGACAAAATTTTCTGTAATATTTACAGATATTTTTATTTTTTATGTAACATTTATATCATATTTTTGTCATATGTTGATGTAATATTTCATCATTCTTTATTGGTCAAATGTTTCCAAACCATTTACATACATTACTGTGTGTACACAGGCCTTTTAATGAAAACCAAACACACAGGAGAGAGTTGATGGAAATATATCAGTAGTTATCAACTCTTTGTTTTGCTTTTTCTGTCTCTTTCTGTTTCTCTTGTAATGCAATTTTTTTCCTCCTTTATATATAAGTGCTGTCAAGTCAATTAATCGCAATTAATCCGATCCAAAATAAAACTTGTGTTTACATAATATGTGTGTTCGCTGTGTATATTTCTATATATGCACACCCGTACATGTATATATTTAAGAAATATATATATATGTATTTCTTAAATACATAAATATACATATATGTCTAAGGTATATACTTAAGCATGCTCATATATATTATGTAAACACAGACTTAATTTGGATGCAGTTAATCGCGATAATCGCGATCGATTTGACAGCACTAATGTAGGGTACAAAGAGGTTAAATTCACCCCCTACGAAAAAACTGTGCTTTTCGCTGCACCCAAAGTGTATGATTGCAGAAAATATATACGTTTGTATCGAACATTTATGGAGCAACAGATTTTGTGTGAAAATAAATCATACAAGTCGTTTGTTTTGTTTAAAAATCTCATAAATGTACGAGGTGGCGAAGTTAATACTTGTTCAAAACTATCACTTTAGCCAAGTTTCTACTATGTTCTGCTTATTTTGATAAATAAAATATATTTTTTTGTTCAATAAATATACTGTCATTAAAATATGTTCATATAAAACATATATTTTAAAATACAGAAACAAAATCATTTTAAAATGTAAAGATTCTGAAAGCATTGAAGGATCCCATAATAATATAATATAGATTTACAGTAGTAACAACAAATTATATTTTATTGTATGATATGATTAATATCATGTTATTAAATATGATGGTTTCATTATAAACACAGTGATTATCTCTAAGATGGACACCCAACATAATATATGATATTTGCTATCTGAATCTAACAATGTCATGTCAATAAATGGAAAATTCAGCCTTCTATTAATCATCATCTTAATTATTGTGCCTTTCAGCCCCAACAGCAAGGGCGCTTTTTACTTTTACATATTCTTTTGTTATTCAAAAACTGCTGTTTTAATTATCTTAAACAAAACTGAAAATCATCCAAGAGACCTTTGTCTCAAGATATATTGAATAATTTTAGCGATTCTCGTTTGCTACTTGACATTTTAAAACATCAAATATTAGATCAACTAAGCACAGAATCAACTTGTGCTGCTGCCGCGATCACATCAAGAATCAGACAAATTTGCACATGTACACGACCGTTCAAAAGTTTGGGGTCAGTAAGACTTGTAATAGTCTTTAAAGAAGTCTCTTATGCTCATCAAGGCTGCATTTATTTGATTAAAAATATAGGAAAAAAACAGTAATATTGCAAAATGTTTTTACAATATAAAATAATGTTTTTTATTTTAACATACTTTAAAATAGAATTTATTCCTGTGATGAAAAGCTGAATTTTTATCAGCTGTTACTCCAGTCTTAAGTGTCACATGATCCTTCAGAAATCATTCTAATATGCGGATTTATTATTAGAATGATCAATGTTGGATAATATCAACAGCTGTGCTGCCAAATATTTTTTGGAACCTGTGATTTTTTTTTTTCAGGATTCTTTCATGAATAACAAGTTTAAAAAGTACAGTGTTTATTCAAAATATAAATATTTTATAACAATGTAAATTATTTATTATTAACTTGTAATAAACTTTTAATTATTAACTTAATACATCCTTGGTGAATAAAAGTATTAATTTCTTAAAAAAATAAAATAAAAAAAAGAAACAATAAAAATGTACTGACCCCAAACTTTTGAACGGTAGTGTATGTTGAAAAGCAGATGTTTTGGAAAGTGCTACACCATGTTTTTCTGCCATTTGGTGGTTTAGAGGAAAATAATATCAAAGGCGCCTTTAAAGGAGAAGTTCATTTCCAGAACAACAATTCATAAATAATTTACTCACCCCCTTGTCATCCAAGATGTTCATGTCTTTCTGTCTTCAGTCGTGAAGAAATTATGTTTTTTGAGGAAAACATTTCAGGATTTTTCTCCATATAATGGACTTCATTGGTGCCCCGATTTTGAACTTCTGAAATGTAGTTTAGATGCAGCTTCAAAGGCTCTAAACGATCCCAGCCGAGGAAGAAGGGTCTTACCTAGTGAAACGATCGGTTTTTTTTTTTTCAAAAAATAAAAATTTGTATACTTTTTAAGCACAAAAGCTCACGTAGCACAGGCTCTCGGATGCACGTCCATGGGTGGTTCTTGAACGATTTGTTCATTTTGAATGAATCTTTAATGTGACTCGCGAAGAACGAGTCATCTCAGGGAGTGATTCGTTCAGTCGCGCATGCGCAGCATCCTATTAGGTTCTGTACTGGAATTAGTTCACCTGTTTCCAGTCTTTGGGGTTTTCGTTCGTTCATCTTATGGGGCTGTCACATGACGCTGATTTTGCTAAAATGAACGAAATGACTCGAAAAAAGATTCGTTCATTTTGCTGAACAAGACTCAAAGGTCTGAGTCAGTAAAATGATCCGAACTTCACATCACTACTACGAATCACTTCTAAGTTTATCGTCTGTGTACTCCGGCTAAAAAGGTGGAGTATGGCGAAAAACTCCATCTTATTTTTTCGTACAACTTCAGAATCGTCCGACATCGTTGTACCTTTTTGTTTGTAAACAGCATTTGACTTTTTTTTGCACTTCCTTAGTCTTTGCACGTTCCCTTTGGAAACACTGGATCTGTGGTTCCGCCTACGTTCTGTGTGACCTTTCGACATGATTCAATAGTACACAGCATTGTGAATGTGCATCCCAGAGCCTGTGCTACAAGACCTTTTGTGCTTAAAAAGTATAACATTTTTATTTTCGGAAAAAAAAATCACAGATCGTTTCGCTAGATGAGAACTTCTTCCTCGGCTGGGATCGTTTAGAGCCCTTTGAAGCTGCATGTAAACTGTGAATTGTTGTTCTGGAGGTGGACTTCTCCTTTAAGCAGCCTTTCCAGTATCTCGGACGAACGACAAGTTACAGACCAGAAGTCAATAATTTCCAATGGCAAGTAGTGCGAGAGCTGCATGGAGTTCTGATAATACGCGTATGCGAAATTTCGGATCCGATTTGAGCTGCGGATCAGTTAAAATATTTGAAAGCCGCCTTTGCACTGCACGCCACATTCGGACACGCCTGTCGCATTTCTCCCCTAGTGGCAGCAATTATTTATATAAAATAATTATTTCTGCAATAATTATTCCAAAGCACCTATTTACAGAAATAGTGTTTAAAGAATAATGTTAAAGTGAACAAAATATTGGTCATTCTAACCTTACGCTCATAGTTTTTAATAGAAAAGTCAGGCGGTCGCATACGTCTAGCCCCAGAAGTTCAAATATTTTAACGCATTGTTATTATATTAGCCCTGTTGTACACTATGTGTGTGTGTGTGTATGTATATATATATATATATGAAAACTTCATTTGCAAAAACAAATGACTTTTAACAATTTTCAAAAATCAGGTTTTTTCATTGTGCATTCCAAATAAGTAAAAATAACAAACAAAATACAGCTAACTAACACAATAAAACACAATAAAAACATGATAACAAAAAACATGAAAAAAAAAAAGGTCATCTGTTTTTGCAAATAAACTTTTCATATATACAATAATGAAACATGAATCACAAAATAGACAGTAACATAAACTACATGAAAGAATTTAACGCCAGTTACTTAAATTTCTTCACTACTTTCAATTTACTGACTGGCAGCTCTCCTGTCCTCATGTTGACAGAAATCAGGCACTTCCTTCAGCCTGAGGCTAATTCATTTCACTTTTGGTATGAAAGGCCCTTAAAGTTGCCAAAAATAGAACTTCGGAGATTTTTGTTATTAAATTCAAATAAGCAAGCTCAGCTCAGGTGACGAAACAGTAATGCAAAAGTAACACAATGGATTACTTTCCATAAAAAGTAACTAAGTAATGCAATTAGCGACTTTTTCATGGAGTAATGCAATACTGTAATGCGTTACTTTTAAAAGTAACTTTCCCCAGCAGTGGTTATGTGCATTGTTGTATGTTGGTTCCAGTGGTTTACTCTTGTTTCCTTTTTATAATGCAGGCTGACTACAACACTGAACAACCAGCGCCTAGCAAACTCAATCAAGTTCAGGATCAAGTCAATGATGTTAAAGTCATTCTCAAAGACAACATCAACAAAGTCCTGGAGAGAGGAGAGCGGCTAGACGACCTGATCGGCAAAACGGATGATCTGCAGGCCACGGTGAGCCTTTAAAACCCGTTAAGGTCAAAACGAGACCAATTTGTAGCATTTCCTGATCATGTTGATCTTTACAGACCTCAAAACAACATTTAGTGAAACCAGCCACAAAAGATTTTCTTTTTGTTCATGATAAGGATTAATTGTTTGTGTAATCATCTGTAATTATCTCGCCCAGGCTGACTCATTTCAAAGGACGTCCACACGTGTTGCCAGAAAGATGTGGTGGAGAAATACCAAGATGATGATTATAATTGGTGTGGTAGTGCTTGCCATCATCATTTTAATCATCCTGTTAGCAACACAAGTCATTCCCACCTAATCCAGACATCCATTTCAATCATTTGTATTCGTGAAGTACACGCACACACACTAAGAATTAATGACCTTTTTTACTATGAAAGAAACTGGATAGATTTATGTATAGATAAATAACTATTTTTGTTATATTGACATTTCATGTGATATTCTGTATAAATCTGGGGCGAATATGTGGTTATTACTCGTTAGGGTGTTATCTTAATATAATGAGACTTAAAACTTAATTCAGTGAAAAAATGTTTTAAGATGTTTTATTGTTAATAGTTTTACTTTGAGACGAACCACTGTGCTTCATTCCAAAGACGTCAAAAATCATTTAAATTTTAATTACATTTCATTAAAGAAAACATGCATTATACCTCCAGCAGACCTTTGAGTCTTTCAGTACGGCGTAAATCCTGTGAATTGTTATATGACAGTGACTCATATGATTCCTGTAATGTTTCTCATGCTTCAAGTACTGTGAAATCACTCTGTGCTCATGTAGCTGATTTTATACCATGACAAACATAGTCCGGGCTGGGTTTAATTTAGAGTGCTTTCTTTAAGTTTGAATTCAATCCCTTATGATGTATCAGTCAGCTGTCTTTGTCAAGAGGACGTATGACCTGTAGATTATATGTTCTGTACAGGAAATACTGATTGGCATTATAGTGTGAAAAATGATTCTATGACACAATGAAGCCTTTTTTTAAAGGAACAGTTCACCCTAAAGTGAGATTGCTTTGTGGAAAAAACATAATGGAAGAGAATCTGGACTGTCAGACTTTACTTAAAGGGGTCATCAGATGCTAAGTTCACTTTTACATGTTGTTTGAACATTAATGTGTGTTGTCAGTGTATGTACAAATCTACCCTATAATGATAAAAATCCATTCAGTGGTTTTTAATTAATCCGTAAAAAATAATATCCCCTTTTTCAAATCGAGCCGTTCTCAGATGCCTGTCGTTGTGGCGTCACACCCACAGAGGCCGCTCCCACGATAGTTGATTGACATGAGCGTCTTACCTCAGATCAGCTGTAACAGTCCGTCCTCCATTGTTTGGATGCCGGAGCAGGGATGTAAATTAGACAAGAATATCTCAGATTGAGCGATTGAGGTGTTGTGTTGCTGGATGTAATAATAAACATAGTGATCGTCATTTACTCCAGACATCTGAGCCGCTGAAGATGCAGTGGATTACATTTGTTTGTGAAGGGAATGCGCCTCCCGATCTACATATATCCGTCTATGTTCACGCAAATCATTCATGATCCAGCTTCACTTACAGCAGAAGTGAGTATAAGCGTTTTTTTATGAATCTTTGCGATCGCCTTTCCTAATAACGTGCTAGATAGCAAGCTTAGCGGCTAAACATGGCTAAAGTAAACAGGCTCGTCACTCCACAGAGAGAAGAGAGGGGCGGGGTGAGCAGAGCTCATTTGCATTTAAAGCAGCCTCGACCAGAATGAGATGATTTTTGCAGAGCTGATTTTGACAAGGTAAAAAGGGTGTTGTTTTAGACAACCATTGAGAATTTTGACCAAAGTATATCATAGACTTTTCATTAAGACCCTAAAGAATCATATCAACTTGCGGAAAATGGGCATCCGATGACCCCTTTAAAGACTTTATGTATAATGCATTATATATTTTCATAAATAACTGAAATCTAAGTTGGAACCTGGACCACAAAACCAGTCTCAAGTCGCTGGGGTGTATTTGTAGCAATAGCCAACAATACATTGTATGGGTCAAAATTATCGATTTTTCTTTTAATGCCAAAAATCATTAAGATATTAAGTAAAGATCATGTTCCATGAAGATATTTTGTAAATCTCCTACAGTAAATATATCAAAATGTAATTTTTGATTAATAATATGCATTGCTAAGAACTTCATTTGAACAACTTAAATGTCAGTTTTCTCAATATTTTGATTTTTTTTTGCACCCTCAGATTTTAGATTTTCAAATAGTTGCATCTCAAACATATATAGTCCTATCCTAACAAACATACACCAATGGAAAGCTTATTTATTCATCTTTCAGATGATATATAAATCTCAATTTCAAAAATTGACACTTATGACTGGTTTTGGGGTTCAGGGTCACATTTGAAGGTTTGTTTGTTGTTTTAAGCATTACAGTTTCTAAAGGTGTAAAAAAAAAATTGTATTATAACTGGTTACAGTTGAAAAGTTAATTTTCATAAATCATGTTTTTTCATTGTGCACTCAGTTCAGTTGGGTTATTTTAAGTAAAAACGACTCAAAAAATACAGCTAACATAAAACAATAAAAAAAAAAAAAAACATGATTTTTGAAAATTGTAAAAAACTGTTATTAACTCTTCAACTATTCATGAGATCATACAATGCATTATAAGATGCATTCCAAAGCATAATTAATGCATTGAACCAACTTTTACAGTGCATTATGAATAGTGTTTCCAAAATAATTTTTGTAGTTTATTTCCCTTGTAATGTCTCTTCAGAGAACTGGTAATATAATGCACGAGTCAGACTACATTTATGATTACGTTTTGTTATTTTAAAGCTGGATCGCAGCCGCTTTAACAGTTACTATATTGAAAGAGCAGCAGTAATTATGTTCCACTGAAAAACATGGCATTTGGGTTTTATAAAATGACACGAAGGAGAGTAAATGACGACAGTCTTCATTTTTGGGTGAGCTATGACTTTAATCTCTGAGGAAACAACAGGCGTAAGGTTCATACACTTTATTTTTTCCGTCTTTTCCAATGGTTTACATGACTCTGTAGCAAAATACTGCAATATGAAATGATATTAAATGTATGCACTTAAGCAATAAATTAATAGACCTGTATACAAATAATTTCTAAATGATCTGGGCTCTCTGTAGTTCACTGTACTCAACACAGCAGGGAATACGATTATAAACACACAAGCTACAACAAATGAAACACAAGAACAAATATGCAGGACGTTATCATTTGAAATGTTCTTTAGCACGTGTCCTTTAAAGTAATTTCTTATTTAAATGAGCTGGTGAGTTAAATGGCCACCAAAGTGTAGTAACGTGTCGATCAACTCCACATTAAATAAGTCAGGCCCTCTTGTTTTCTCCTCTCAGGGTTGACTTTCAATTCGCCCTTGCGTCTGAAAAACAAAAAAAGAAAAGGACAATTACGCTTCGGAAAGGGACCGGCTCGTCAAATGTAAAGGAATCCCAATTCTTTACTAATTCAATAAGGAGACAAGAGTTTGACATAGAATAATAGTAAATACAATAGCGTTAAATTAAAATCTTGTGGAGTCGTAACATTTAAACCTTGAATCGATGGAAATTAAAAGGCAAAAAGGAAAGCATTACAAGCATAAGTTCCCATAAACAATACGACCTTTACAAGATTTCAAAAGGTTAAAAAAGAGAATCTGTTAGATGAAATTAAGACGGTTTACAGGTGAAGCTTTATCCACCGCTGTCAGTAGAAAATCACACAATACAAATATAAAAAAGCACTTCTCCAGCGCAGCGGCATCCAAGTACAAACCGGCTTTTAGCTCACGGACTACAGGGTATTACGGCTACAAGTAAAGAAAAGCAAGCATTACAGGTAAGATTAGATTAGAAGTGCATTATAAACGCTGGAAAGTCCAGAGAAAGCCGTATCCTTCAAAAAGTGAACGGTTAATTTTAATTCCGGCTCTCGTCATATTTAACCATTACTTGATTGGTGCCTGTAAAAAAATGGCATTACATTATAATGTATTATTACATAAGACCAATCCCAAGAAGTTTTAGGAGAAACATAAAAAAGAAGAAAGAAATCAATAAATAAATAAATAAATAGATAAATAAATAAAATACACACGTAAGAAAAGTAAGAAGATAAAAGCTTGACGTGTCCTTTTTATGTTTTTGTTTTTGTTGCTGTAGCTGTTTTGATTGTACAATTCGTATACAGGATGTTGGAAGACCATACCAAATGGGAGCATTCGAGAGCGTACGCCTCTCGTACCCTGTCCGCATTGAGCGGGCCTGAGACAATCGGGAAGTCAGCTCATGGCCTGCAAGGAAGTCCCCGCTGGCAGGTACAAACAAGGTATATGTCAGAGTTAGGAGACAACATTCTTCGGTTTTCTTTCCTTGTAATTCCTTATTTTCTGGTACCCATTTAGCAGTACTGTACCTGTTAATTTTTACACTTAAACAAAATGGCAAAGAAACAGCCAAAAGCCAGCTGTTACATTACTGCCAACATAGTCTCTATGTTACCACTACTGTAAAGCACTTCAGGGTGCTGTGAAACTTTAAAGGAGAACAAAAATTAAGCAATGTACATTGCAAAAAAATTAGAATTGATTTACACGCTAAGGGTGCGTCGGCGTGAGCCGCGCCACAACATACCTGCAACGCGTTTCTCGCTAATACGGCTTGTAACTGTTTTGATGGCCGCCTCGCCTCGGGGATTTGCCGTAGCCGCTCTGCTGATCTAGAGTTAGGAGCACAAAACACAAACAACGCAGGTGTCTACGGTTAAACGTGTTGGCACACGGTCGCTCGAGAAAGGCGGAAAACAGTACAACCTTAGCAATTTGGGTTTCGGAGGCCAATTTTCGGAGACACTTGCGGGATACTTACGTTAAGCGTATTCAAACATTCGTTCAAAATACTGTATTCTGCAAATATGGTGAGAGACAAGGATCTGTGGCGTTAGTGACTGTTTGGAAACTGTTTATTATTTTCTAAAAACGACCAGCGGTCATTTCTTGCATGGCCTACAGATTTACACGTCCAATGGATTCAAAGGCACTTTGACAAAATGGGTTTTGAAGCTAAGACATCCCTTTCTATATTTAGCACCATAGTTATTATAATACATATGTACAGTATAGCTTTGTGCAAGCAAGCCTTCCCTGTAAGACAAAAAGCAACTGCAGCAATGTTCTAGAGTTTTTCTTTGTTTGTTTGTTTTTTTTTCTCTCTCTCGAAGCGTAAGGCATGTATGATACAAGCATGTGCATTCTGCTCAGATAATTTAGTGCACAACTGTCATAGTCCGGGTCGAGTACCGACAATCCACGATACAATATATCCTTAGTTTTTTCATCTCTGCGTTCACAAACAGTATTACATACTGCTGTAGTCACCATATCCGTAGTAGTTGTTGTAACCCGAGTAATCATAGCCCCCGTATCCACCATAGCCTTGATTGTTGTAGCCATAGTTCCCGTAATTTCCATAACCTTGATTCCAGTAATTTCCGTATCCCTGGTTCCAATTCTGATTGGGACCTGCAACAGACACAGAATGCATTTCGCCGTTAATAACTGACGTTCACAATGAAATTTAACATGAATGTGGTCTGGCATATCAAATATAATGCAGAAAACAAATGTAAGAACGTAAAATTAACATGCAATGAAATTTCAAAAAATTCCAACTGTTCACAAACGAATTCCCAGAAATATTAAAGGAGAAGTCCACTTCCAAAACAAAGATTCACAAATAATGTACTCACCCCCTTGTCATCCAAGATGTTCATGTCTTTTCTTTTTATTTCAGGATTTTTCTCCATATAATGGACTGATATGGTGCCCTGATTTTGAACTTTCAAAATACAGTTTAAATGTGGCTTCAAACGATCACAAATGCGGGTGTAAACGATCCCAGCTGAGAAAGAAGGGTCTTCTCTAGCGAAACGATCTGTTATTTTCATTTTAAAAATACAATTTAAATACTTTTTAATCTCAAACGCTCGTCTTGTCTTACTCTCCCTGAACTCTGTGTATTCTGACTCAAGACAGTGTATGTCGAAAAACTCCAGTCGTATTTTCTCCCTCAACTTCAAAAACCATTTCAAAATCATCCTACATCGCTGCAGAAGTACCGACCCAGTCTTTGCAAAGTGAACATGAAAAGAAGATCAAACACCCTTAACAAAAAAGGTAAAACAAGATGGGAGTTTTTCGACATACACTAACTGTCATGAATCAGAATAAACAGTTCAGGGAGAGCAAGAGAAGACGAGCGTTTGACATTAAAAAGTATATAAATTGCATTATTTTTATGAAAATAACTGATCGTTTCACTAGATAAGATCCTTCTTCCTCTGCTGGGATCATTTGAAGCCGCATTTAAACTGCATTTTGGAAGTTCAAACTCGGGGCACTATATCAGTCCATTATATGGAGAAAAATCCTGAAATGTTTTCCTCAAAAAACAATTTCTTTACAACTGAAGAAAGAAAGACATGAACATCTTGAATGACAAGAGGGTAAAATTATCTGTAAATGTTTGTTAAGTGAACTTCTTAATGTTCAAAATGCCACGTACAGAAATGTTTTCTGTTCTGTTCTTAATTGTATTTAGAGAATTTTTTGCCATTTTATGGATCATACTGGAAAAACACTTCATGTCCCAGAATGCTCCGGTTTACTCAGTATATAACTATTCAAAAAGATTTTATGTTATTTTGATGTTTCAGGTGATATGTATCTAATAACTTGAGAAAAACATTTATCCAACATATCAGCCACTACCATAAGTAGTCCAAATTATGTAACTGACCCTTCGCAAAAAAGTTACTACCCTTTCTTAGTTGCTACAAATTATCTTCCTCACACACCAAAGAGGAAACTGACAACAAGCCGACAGACAAGACAGAGCAGGTTACTTCCGTTTGAAACGAGGTCTCAGCTGAAAATTTCAAACAATAAATAGCGTTTTGTGGCTGTTTAATGTGTCGTGACAGATCGCTGTATTGCCTTATTAGATTAACTGACATGTGAACCGATTGTCTTATTTACTTAAAGCACGAAGTAAACATAAAAAAAAACATTAGAACACATTTTATTTCAACCGTGGTAAGACA
The DNA here is from genome assembly GCF_022985175.1 of Labeo rohita. NCBI lineage: Eukaryota > Metazoa > Chordata > Actinopteri > Cypriniformes > Cyprinidae > Labeo > Labeo rohita. The sequence goes on from NC_066878.1 coordinate 22,794,617, forward strand.
TTAATACACAATTTTTCAAGTTTGAATCTACAGAAGTTAATCTACTCTCCTGATTTGTTTGTCGGGACAAAATAGCAGATTCAGCGTTCTGATTGGTCATATCGCCTGTCAATCAAGCCGTTTCCGAAAGGTCAGTTATTTTTTGTTTGCGAAATTTTGAATTTCTTTGAACTGTAATTCAATAAATTCTTTTTCCAATTCAACATTCCAAATTCCAACTGAGCAATTCTTACATTCTATTTTGCCCCGCTCTACCAAAGGGTTAATGTGGGTGTTATTTATTGTGTTTTATTTCATCGAATGTTAATGTTTAGTTCAGACGCACCTCCTCTCCCTCTGGCTCTGCCGGAGTATCCTCCTCTTCCGCCCCACTGCTGCTGCTGTTGGTACTGCTCCTTTGACATGGCCACCTTGATCTCACACTGCACACACGATGACAGATTCCACATTACTTTCAGAAAGCTGTCAAGAGCATTTCACCCCAAAATAAACATTACATGTCACTATAAAGCCTGACTACTGATTCTTGGTTCTCACATCTGGATCATGGACTCATTCAGTTTTTCCAGAATTTCCCCTTAAGTATCAATAAAAGAGTCTGCAAATATTTCTATATAATTTAACAGCTGTACAGAGAAAACATGAAAACAACTTCAGCAAGTCACCATTCGTGGGATCAGAACATCCTGTAGTTCCAAATAAAAAGAGAAAATAACCAAATAAAGCAGTACCTTTGATCTCTTAAGTATTTAATTCATTGCATTATCCAAAAACATGTATTTCCACATGGTAATCTAGTAAACAAGTCATTTCAGCCAAAACAAGACTGTGATATGTACCATTACAGCGATATAGTTAAGAATAAGGGAATGAACTAAGTTTAAGAAATGATTTAAATAAAACAAGGGAAGAAATTAATATTAAATAAATTATTAATAAAAGTATTTTGTGGGCACAACATCTAATGTTTTTTCCTTCATGTTATATGCAGGTCTTTACAGTTTATAATAAAGTTGTTCCAAAACATACATTTTCTCACTAAGTCTATAAAACAACAAATATGTGAACATACTTCATTCTAATGCAATTATCACAGAAACTGTTATTGTTTTAAAATAACGATGTTTTATAACATTTACGATTTAGCGTTGTTACAAAACTGTACCTTGCTTAAACCGATGTTGTGGTACTTCTTCTCCATAATTTTCTTTACTGGCTCCTCCTCTTTAAATGTTATAAAACAAAAACCTCGTCTTTTATTTGTTTTATTCTCCATTGGCAGCTCAATGGATTCCACCTGAGGAAATACAGACATGTAAATCATGGTGTTTAATCACATACACATATATGACAAGCGTCTATCAATTGTCCACTTTCTCCGTACCTCTCCATAGGCGTCAAAGTACTCTCTGATCTTCTCTTCTGGAGTATCTGGTGAAAGACCTCCTACGAATATCTTCTTCACAGGCTCTTTAGACTTCATTGCCTTTGCTTTTTTAGGGTCAATCGCTTTTCCATTCAGTTTGTGCTCCTTTTGTGAGATCACCTTTGACCAGGAACAGACGCACGTCAAGATTTGACTGAATCGGTCAACTCGAAAGGCACACAAATCACACACAAAAATCTCTCTGGCAAGATACCTTTTCCACACTTTCAGCATCTTTGAACAGAACAAAGCCAAATCCTCTGGACCGGCCCGTCAAAGGATCCAGTTTCAAGGTGCAGTCGACCACCTCTCCAAATTTAGTGAAGTAATCTTTCAGGTCTTTCTTCGTCGTGTCCCAACTTAACCCTCCAACAAACATTTTCCTAAAAACAAAAAGACTGATGTGAGAACAGGAGCCGGCTGCATAAAAGGTTAAGACTAGTCTTAAAAGTTACTCAGCTAAAAATTTTTTGATAGATTAGTACAAGCTGAATCCAAAAATAAGACTGATTACTATTTGATTACCCTTTAACTGGTCAGACTAGTACTTAAGACACTGTTTTAACATAGAGGCAAGTTGGTGGAAAACATTATGGTGATGTATGTCAGCTAAAAACCATTTTAGGTCAAGTACTGCTTGCCAAAAGACCTATATAAGACCAATTAAAGAATGTAAATGTGTAAGGAAAACACATTATACTAACAGTACAACATACAACCAATCTTTTACTTTTTAAATAATTATACAAAAAAAAAAAGATTAACTTCTACAACATGGAAATATCTTTTACTGTATCTTCTGATCGCACTACACAAAAGTGATACTCCATCTCAGTATTTTTGCCTTGTTTTTCCAATGCAAATGTCTACACTGTGTGCAGAATTATTAGGCATGTTGATATTCTGGTCATATTTTTTTTTTCAAACACATTTTACCAATTCCAAACCACATCAGTCTTAACAACTACTGTTAATTTTGTATTTAATCATTTGTAAGTGATATATAACTGTCTGTGAAGGCTGGAAGTGAAAAACTCCTTATATTCAGGTGTGCAGAATTATTAGGCATGTTTTCTTTTACAGATAAAATGAGCCAAAAAACAGATTTAACCCAGACTGAAAAGTCCAAATTATTAAATGCCCATGAGAAGAATGCAATACTAATGCATTACAAGAATTTGCAAAGTTAAGGCTTGACCATTGGACAGCGAAATGCTTGTTGAGTCTGCATGGTCAGAAAAAACAGGTGGAGAAGAAAAGATGCATGTTAACTGCAAAAGAATTAGGAATTAAGGTGAAGAATTAGGTGTGACACCATCAGGAACCATTTAGTCTCCAGCGCCACCATTTTCCAGAACTGCAACCTACCTGGAGTCTTCAGAAGTGCAATGTGTCAGGTTCTCAGAGACTTTGCTTGGTAAAAAATCCTAAAAAATGCCCCTGACTTAATAAGAATAACAAGCTGACGTGTTGTGAAATACATGAAGACAGTTTTTTTTTTAATAGGCTTTATAGACAGATAAGTTGAGAGTGACTCTTGAAGGACAAGCATCACATCCTCTTGTACCTCTGATTCAAGAATTTATCTTCCAAAATCTGGCAGTAAGTTTTGGGAGTTCATGTTTAGTCTCCTATCCTGAAAAGTCTGACTTGCAGAGATGGACTAAAATTAACTCCCAAAACTTACTGCCAGATTCTGGAAGATAAATTCTTGAATCAGAGGTACAAAAGAATGTTATGCTTGTCCTTCAAGAGTCACTCTTCAAGAGCTTGTTATTCTTATTAAGTCAGGGGCATTTTTTAGGATTTTTTAGGTCTCTGAGAACCTGACACATTGTACTTCTGAAGACTCCATGTAGGTTGCAGTTCTGGAAAATGGTGGCGCTGGAGACCTGGAAACGGTTCCTGATGGTGTCACACCTAATTCTTCCCCTTAATTCCTAATTCTTTTGCATTTAACATGCATCTTTTCTTCTCCACCTGTTTTTTCTGACCATGCAGACTCAACAAGCATTTCGCTGTCCAATGGTCAAGCCTTAACTTATGCATTAGTATTGCATTCTCCAATAATTTGGACTTTTCAGTCTGGGTTAAATATCTTTTTTGGCTCATTTTATCTGTAAAAAAAAACATGCCTAATAATTCTGCACACCTGAATATAAGGAGTTTTTCACTTCCAGCCTTCACGGACAGTTATAGATCACTTACAAATGATTAAATACAAAATTAATTAAGTAGTTATTAAAACTGATGTGGTTTGGAATTGGTAACATGTGTTTGAAAAAAAAATATGCCTAATAATTCTGCACACAGTGTATTTTTGATGCAAAATGATAAGAAGTCAAAATGACAAGAAAATGTATTTTTTAAAAAAAGACAAATGTCTGTCAATAAAGAATCTGACGTAATTCAAAGGGAGCTTAAGTTTTTACACCCCAAATACGACATCAACAACACCGTATCTTGACTTAACGTTTAGGTATTTGACAACAACAAAATATTCTGGTAGTGCATGCAACATTTAATGCCATGACTTCAGCATTTAGAGTATTTTTGCTCAAATGTATGACCTTTAAGGCCTTAATTTGTGTAAGTGAAAATTAAGACCTGGATTAAAATGTTTCAGGTTTTACACGTCACATGACGTTTCGTCATTCATGTATGACATCATACGATAAAACTACACGACAACACAATTTGAGCAAATAACACCAATTGAGAGTTTCTCGTCGGAACAATTCACTGCTGACATTTGGAAAAAGTTGCATTTGAAAGGCAAATGTGTTTGGAAACAGCTGCAACCTCATGAATATGCGCAGACGACTAATGAATATTCACGGTGTCCTCCATACTCGTTATTTACACGGTTTATTCATTGAATACGAGCTCCAGTGTGACACACAGATACCGTTTCACAGAAAACAAGATGAAACTCGTTGCACTAAGTCGATCAGCCTCTAAAATCTGTGGAGAATGACTTAACTAGTCGATTAGGATGAGGAAATAATGGCTAAATTGACGTTTATCTTGTTTATACAGTCGTTGTCCACGGTGTCACGGGGGCCGAAACTCACCCCTCATCTTCCTCGTTTTTACTCGCATCTATCTTCGATCCCTCAGCTTCTCCCTGCCCACCATCATCAGCCCCGGAGATGTCCTCTTCACCAAAACCCTCTCCATCATTCTCCTCCATCTTCATCATCATCGGGTCTTCGCCCAGAATCTGCTCCTCCGACATCTTTGATCAATTCTCGGCGAAAACACGGGCTATCACGGTGGTTTTTCCTGAGGGAAAACGTCGTAGGGTTAAACTCGACCGAACGGGCTGTAATTCGTGTTTAGTTCGGCTCACAGTCGCGTTTGTTTTAGTCTGCTTTCAGGATGTCGATGGCAACGGCGTCCATTCACAAAATGGCGGCGCAACGGAAGTTGCGCGTAATGACGTCATCGTGCTTTTCAAAACCGCGACGCCACGCTGACGCTCATTGGTTGACGAGAAGTGCAGTTCATTCCCAATGACCAGCAAATACGTGTATGTGTTTTTATATCTAAGAATAGACAGGCATTTGTTGAAAATGAAAGAAACACAGAACAACTTTTTTTTTTTTTTTGTAATTTTTAATCCCTTTATCCAAAAACTTTCAGGAAAAGAACTAAAATACAAAATAAAGGACACTTTTTTCTATTCAAGACTTAAGAACACATCAGCACAAAACCTACAGGTTCAATCTGAACAAAGCACGGAATAAGACAAACTTGGAAACAAAACGCCTCGCTATTTACAAGGTTAGACACTGAATTCGTCCCCAGAGGACTGAATAACGTTTTCTTTTTTCTTTTTTTTTTTTTTGTAATAGTTGTTTAAGGACAGGAAATCCACAAGCTGCCTCCGAGGAGCAATGTCGAAGCCAGCCTGCCGACCTACGAGAGAAGATACGCAAGATGAACCACTCTGATTTGGACAGAGTAAAATAAAACAGCACGTCCATGTTTGAGTGTTTAACTTCTTGAGCTGTCGATTTTAAACTAGGAAAACCATCATTAAAGATTAAAGATCATATGTTGGACATCTCAGATTGACAAAACAGCTCGTAAGCCAGCAAAAGCTTCAGCTCCAGGCGGTCGGTCGACCATTCGAGGAGCGAGCCCAAACGTCTTGCCCTTTGAACTGAGAATTGTAATTTGCGTTCGGCCAACGCACGAGTCGGATTCATCTGTCTAACACAGATTTGTCAGCTTTTAATGGCTTGGTAAACCCGCTTTACATATGATCTTTAAAAGCTATGCTTAAGAAAAAGCCTTGAGGTGTACCCATTTGAAGTTCTCTAGGGCCTCTAAAGAAAAAGCAAGCATTATGAGAGAGTTTATGCAATATTATTTACAAGGGAGGTGACTGAAACCAAAGAAATCAAAAAAAAAAAAAAAAATAATCAAAGTCACTGAAGCTCCACAACTGAAATACAAGAGCACTACAATTGAAAAAGAGAATACAACAAAGCGGTTATGAATCACTTTTAGGTTACGTTAATAAAGTCCTGTAAAAAACACATTTGGAACTGTTAACGAAAACCAACAACTTAAGGAAAATGGGGGAAATCTCCTTTGTTTGTTTGTTTTTACGCTGGTACAGGAAGTTTGAAGAGACCATACCACAGGACAGCGCTTTCTCGTGCATGCCGTGCTCTCTGCCCGCTATGTGCGACGCCCAGAGAATGTCGTGGTCAGGTGACACACGGCCTGCAATGAAGTCCCCGCTGGCAGGTACAAACAAGGTACAATAATCAGAATTAGGGAAAGAAAGGAAAAATAAGGAGAGGCGCCCTTACTCTGTACCCCTTAGCTGTGCTTTACCTGTTAGCATTGCTATCAAGTCTCTATGTTATTCCATTATGATCACCTGTTAAAGCAGGAGGAGAAAAAGGAAAACCTACAGAAAAACGCTTACGTTTTTCTGCCACGCTAAAAAAGGCAAAATGGCTACACAAACGGGAGTCATTAAAGATCTATAGACATGTATTCAACTCCTTAGGCCTTAGGCTGTCACATAGTGTCTATTGATCTTTAACATTGAGGTCGGCTCTAGAGCGCAGCAAACACGTGACCTTACCGTGAACGTGCGTTTAGCCGCTTTGTCAATACGGCTGGTAGCTGTTCTGATGGTTTCCGCTTTCCCGTGAGGCCTTGCCGTAATTGCTCTGTTGGCCTACAAAAACCACAAATATATATATATAGTAATAAAACACCTGATGGAATAGTTTGGAAACATTTGTATGAAGCAATTAATGTCACTGAATGTGGATAAAACCTACACGTCAACACCGTAAGTTTGGTTGGGGAGGGGGAATCTACAAAGCAAGTATTAAAACATTTAAGTATTTTCATTTTATATTCATCTTATTTGTTTTCTGAGATGTTTTGTCATTTCAAATTGAAATACACAATACCAGTCAAATATGTTTTTGAACAGTAATATATATATATATATTTTAAAGAAGTCTCTTCTGCTCATCAAGCCTGCATTTTTTGATCAAAAGTGCAAAATCAGTACAATTTTGAAATATTTTAACTATTTAAAAGCTGGATTTTTTTTAGCAATCTGTCACATTATTCTTTAGAAATCATAAATAATTCAAAAAACAATAATTATTAATATTATTATTATTGCTGATAACAGCCAAGTAAAATTTTTTCAGGTTTTTTTTATGACGTTTACAAGAACAGCATTTATCTATAATAGAAATCTTTTGTAACATTATAAACGTCTTCATCATCAATTTTGATCGTCCTTGCTAAATAAAAGAATTTAATCCCCCAAAAATAAAAATTATACTGAATCCAAGCTTTTAAACGGTGTAGTGTATAATGTTACAAAAGCTTTTTATTTTAGATTAATAATGAATTTGATGTTTTAAATACTGATAGTAAAACAAAAAGATCAGCATATTGATTTCTGAAGGATCATGTGACACTGAAGACTGCAGTAATGATGCTGAAAATTCAGCTTTGATCATAGAAATAAATTATATTTTTAAATATTTTTAAAAGAAAGTTATTTTAAATAGTAAAAATATTTCACAATTTTACTGTTTGTAAAACTGTACTTCGGATCAAATAAATGCAGGCTTGGTGAGCAGAAGAGACTTCTTTAAAAAACAAAAAACATTAAAAATCTAGTCGTGTATGTATGTGTATATGTAAGTGGTATTAAAATGAATACATTATTTAAAACAGAGTTTAATAATATTTATTACAGCATTTAACATTTTGTAACTTTTTCCCCCTTTTTCATACCTGTATCCTTACTGGTTGAAATAAATTTCCAAATACATTTGTGTACAAAAACGAAAAACTGAGCAAGTCTGCAACAATTTTTCTCAAATTATACTACAATGTATTTTTTTAAAAAGTGGAGAAAATACATGATGAATATCAAAGCTTGGGTCTCTGAAGGTTAAGCATTCAGTAGGGAATTGTGTGTAGATTTACCACTGTAATCATCATAGCCTTGTCCATAGCCATAATTTTGATAGTTGTATCCTGAATAGTCATAGCCAGAATAGCCATTATAGCCCTGGTTGTATCCGTTGCCGTAGCCTCCATAGTTCTGGCCGTAGTAGCTGTTGTATCCTTGATTATAGCCCTGTCCTGTTCACAAAGAGTCAGAGGAGCCCTTTTAATTCAAGAACTACTGGAATTAAAAGTTTAACAACGAGTGGAGTGATCTCAAGACTTGCAAACCTCTTCCACGGCCTCTGAAGCCTCCTCGTCCTCCTCCAAAGCCTCGGTCCGCTCTGCCCTGCTGCTGCCTGTAAACTTCCTTAGGCTGGGCAACTTTGATTTCACACTGACAACGAAGATAAACAACATTACTTGCATGCAGGTTGGATAATGCACAGATTTATTCACAGAAATAGGAAGTGACAGCACAAAATTAATTTTAAATGTGCTTTTACGTGCTCATTGTTATGAATAAATATATAAAATAAAATAGCATTTACTTGAAATAGAAACTTTTGTAACATAAGTACATATTTACTATCACTTCTGATCAAGTTAATGCATCTTTGCTGAATAAAACTATTAACTTCTTTAAAAAAAAATCCTGACAGACCCCAAACTTTTGAATAGTACTGACAATATATGATATATAAGAGACAATACGAAGACGGATGACATGCCTACTACGTCTTGTCCAATATAATATAATGTCCACATACCTTCCCTGATCCAATTTGATGGTATCTGTTCTCTAGCAGTTTCTGAACGGGATCCTCTAAAACGTACGTCACAAAGCAGAATCCTCGCCTTTCGTTTGTTTTGGTGTCCATGGGCAGCTCAATGTTTTCAATCTTTTGAGAAAAAAAAACACACAGGTTAGTTTATGCACACTAGATCCAAAAAAAAAAAAAAAAAAAACGTAATTTAAGTTCCTCACTTCTCCATAAGCTCCAAAGTATTCCCGGATCTGTTCCTCAGACGTGTCTGGACTCAGACCACCGACGAACACCTTCTTGGGGGGGCTCCTTGCCCTTAATAGCTTTGGCTCTCTTAGGATCAATCAGCTTCCCGTCCAGCTTGTGCTCCTTGAGCTCCAGCACCTAAACACATGAAGAAGCTGCTATGAACAACCTGCTGAAATAAAGTGATCCCTAAACGTAAGGACTGACAGGGAACATTTACCTTATCAACGCTTTCAGCATCTTTGAAGAGCACGAACCCGAAGCCCCTGGAGCGTCCGGTCATGGGGTCTGTTTTGATGGTGCAGTCAAGGACCTCTCCAAACTTGGATAGGTAGTCAGCAAGGTCTTTCTTGCTGGTGTCCCAACTGAGTCCACCAATGAACATTTTCCTACACAAACACAAACAGCATTCAAATCACCCCACTACATGCAACTGCAGAATTTATACGCACATTTACTGATGATGCATGTGAGAAATACAAAAACATTAGCCGTCAGATGCTAGCTTGCAGACGGATAAACAGCTAACTGTTAGGTTTCGAGCATCTTGAGTTCGATGTTATGTTTAACACTGCGCATAGTAATAATATAAGCGTTTGGAACGACATGAATGATGAAAGCATGTTTTTATTCCTTTAAAGTGAGCGAGACCGTCTACGTTTTAAGCGGCCGGTTGCGTCGCGAAGGCCTCGATCCAGACTCACCCGTCATCCTGCTGGTTTTTACTCGCGTTTATCTTGGAGCCTTCTGGAAACTCGTCGGTGCTGAAGTCACCTTGCTCTTCGGCCTGCATTCTGGAGTATATGTAGTTTGATCCGACGCTTACTATATAACAGATGATATTCCTGCGGTATGAAAAGGTCAAAGACTTCAACACGAATAAAGTGCCGCGTTGATTAAAATGGCGGACGGAGATCAGTGACGAAATCCGTCTGCACTAGGAAGAGGAGGAGTGGGCGGGGCTTATGCTAATAGCCGCAAATACTGGTCTTTGGGAGTATCTTTGTTAATAACAGTATAAAATGTACGAAGTACATATTATATAATTTAACAGTTAAACGCTTTGTTATAAATAAAAAAGACATATATATATATATATATATATATATTTTTTTTTTTTTTTTTTTTTTTTTTTAAGTTGGCTTGAGAAAGTCAACTTACTGATCTACTATTTAAGATTATTAGTATTCTTCTTCTGAGCCAAATTTCGGTATCTGTCTCCTCCTAGAGCTTTCAAGCTAGAACCACCAAACTCGGCCCAGACCTTCAGACTGGTCTGACTCGGTGTGCTGTATCTTTTCAGACTGATCCGGCTTACGGTTTTCGTAAACCAGACTATCAAAACCACCAAAAATCCCATAGACTTACATTGACGGAATGTTCAAATGAGCCAGCACTATTCAAACTCCACCTGACAAAATTCAAATCTAAACTCCCAGAATCCCTTGAGCCTCAATCAAGCTTCCCTTCTATGTTCTATTTCTAATCCATTTAGACTCATTTAAGCTTCCACTCTAATATTTCTAATATTTCTAATCTATCTAGCTATCTAAATCATGCTAGCAACTTGCTAATCATGATAGAAACATGCTAGTAACATGCTAATCACGCTAACAACATGTTAGTAACTTGTTAATCATGCTAACAACATGTTAGTAACATGCTAATCATGCTAGCAACATACTAGTAACTTGCTAATCATGATAGAAACATGCTAGCAACTTGCTAGTAACATGCTAATCATGCTAACAACATACTAGTAACTTGCTAATCATGTTAACAACATGCTAGTAACATGCTAATCATGCTAACAACATGTTAGTAACTTGGTAATCATGCTAACAACATGTTAGTAACATGCTAAACATGCCAACAACATGCTAGTGACTTGCTAATCATGATAGAAACATGCTAGCAACGTGCTAGTAAAATGCTAATCATTGTAACAACATGCTAGTAACATGCTAAGCATGCTAACAACATGCTAGTAACTTGCTAATCATGATAGAAACATGCTAGCAACGTGCTAGTAAAATGCTAATCATGCTAACAACATACTAGTAACTTGCTAATCATGTTAACAACATGCTAGTAACATGCTAATCATGCTAACAACATGTTAGTAACTTGGTAATCATGCTAACAACATGTTAGTAACATGCTAAACATGCCAACAACATGCTAGTAACTTTGCTAACCATGATAGAAACATGCTAGCAACGTGCTAGTAACATGCTAATCATTGTAACAACATGCTAGTAACATGCTAAGCATGCTAGCAACATGCTAGTAACTTGCTAATCATGATAGAAACATGCTAGCAACTTGCTAGTAACATGCTAATCATGCTAACAACATACTAGTAACTTGCTAATCATGTTAACAACATGCTAGTAACATGCTAATCATGCTAACAACATGCTAGTAACTTGCTAATCATGCTACTAACATGCTAGTAACATGCTAATCATGCTAGCAGCGTGCTAGTAAAATGCTAATCATGCTAACAACATGCTAGTAACTTGCTAATCATGATAGAAACATGCTAGCAACATGCTAGTAACATGCTAATCATTGTAACAACATGCTAGTAACATGCTAATCATGCTAGCTACATGCTAGTAACTTGCTAATCATGCTACTAACATGCTAATCATGCTAGCAGCGTGCTAGTAAATGCTAATCATGCTAACAACATGCTAATAACTTGCTAATCATGATAGAAACATGCTAGTAACATGCTAATCACGCTAACAACATGTTAGTAACTTGTTAATCATGCTAACAACATGTTAGTAACATGTTAATCATACTAGCAACATGCTAGTAACTTGCTAATCATGATAGAAACATGCTAGCAACGTGCTAGTAACATGCTAATCATTGTAACAACATGCTAGTAACATGCTAAGCATGCTAGCAACATGCTGGTAACTTGCTAATCATGATAGAAACATGCTAGCAACTAGCTAGTAACATGCTAATCATGCTAACAACATACTAGTAACTTGCTAATCATGTTAACAACATGCTAGTAACATGCTAATCATGCTAACAACATGTTAGTTAATTGCTAAGCATGCTAACAACATGTTAGTAACATGCTAATCATGCTAACAACATGCTAGTAACTTGCTAACCATGATAGAAACATGCTAGCAATGTGCTAGTAACATGCTAATCATTGTAACAACATGCTAGTAACTTGCTAATCATGATAGAAACATGCTAGCAACTTGCTAGTAACATGCTAATCATGCTAACAACATACTAGTAACTTGCTAATCATGTTAACAACATGCTAGTAACATGCTAATCATGCTAACAACATGTTAGTAACTTGGTAATCATGCTAACAACATGCTAGTATCATGCTGATCATGTTAACAACATGCTAGTAACTTGGTAATCATGCTAGCAACATGCTAGTAACATGCTAATCATGTTAGAAATATTCTACTAACATGCTAATCATGCACGAAACATGCCATTAACATGCTAATCAGACTAGAAACATGCTAGTAACTTGCAAATTATGCTAACAACATTGTAATCAGCCTATAAAAATACAAGCAACAAGCTAATCATGTAAGCAATGTGTTAAATCATGCTAGCTGCTGTCATACTTTTACAACTGCTTCAAACTTTCAGGCAATAGGTAAAAGTACTTTATTTATATATGCAGCCTTGCATTTACTTCCTTATTTAACAGCCCAACCCAACCGGTTTAGGCTAGAAGGAATACAGCTCTTGCTACTGGGCATGCGCACATCAATCTAACGTTATTTTTGTCACACTGTACAGCAATAATGCTGTTTTTGTATTATAGTAAGGGCTAATATTAGGGTTGGGGTAGGTGTACACGTTAATATGCCTTAATAATAATAACAATAACAACTAGATGAGTAAAGTTTGAGAACAAACTGTAAGTTGGCTTGAGAAAGCCTAGCCTGAAAGTTTGAACCAGTTGTAATAGTATGGAAGCAGCTAGCATGATTTAACACATTGCTTACATGATTTAACATGCTGTTAACATGTTTTAGCATGATTAGCTTATTGCTTGTATTTTTATAGACTGATTACAATGTTGTTAGCATGATTAGCATGTTGTTATAATTTGCAAGTTACTAGAATGTTGTTAGCATGATTAGCATGTTACTAGCACATTGTTAGCATTTTTCTATCATGATTAGCATGTTACTAGCATGTTGTTAGCATGATTAGTGAATTACTAGCATGTTGCTAGCATGATTTAGATAGCTAGATACATTAGAAATATTAGAAATATTAGAGTGGAAGCTTAAATGAGTCTAAATTGATTAGAAATAGAACATAGAAGGGAAGCTTGATTGAGGCTCAAGGGATTCTGGGAGTTTAGATTTGAATTTTGTCAGTTGGAGTTTGAATAGTGTTGCTCATTTGAACATTCCGTCAATGTAAGTCTATGGGATTTTTGGTGGATTTGATAGTCTGGTTTACGAAAACCGTAAGCCGGATCAGTCTGAAAAGATACAGCACACCGAGTCAGACCAGTCTGAAGGTCTGGACCGAGTTTGGTGGTTCTAGCTTGAAAGCTCTAGGAGGAGACAGATACCGAAATTTGGCTCAGAAGAAGAATAATAATAATCTTAAATAGTAGATCAGTAAGTTGACTTTCTCAAGCAACTTAATAACAAAAACAACAAAAACAATAATAATATAACAATAGCTAATCAATTGCAAATATAAATTAATATAAATGAAGAAAAAGGTTTACAATAAAGGAAAATGATAAAGATTGTGTTCAATTTTTATATAAATAATTATTTTCTTTATACAACCAGTTTTGCAGAAAAAGTAAAAAAATAAAATATATAAATAAACTAAAATAAACTAAAATAAATCGTGTTTTCACTAGAAACAAAGTATATGAATTAATGAATTTAGGAAAACGTATTTTATTTATATATGCAGCCTTACATTTACTTATTTAACAGCCCTTGAAATAAAATAATAATAATATGCCATTTATACCTTCATAATAATAACAACAACAACAACAATATAACAACTGCAAATATATAAATTAAAAAATATTTTGTTTGTATTAATAATAAATAAAAATGTAAATATTTTAAAGGACATATATAAAAGGGAAAATCGTGTTTAGTTCTTTATATGAAGAATGCTATTTTCTTTATATAACCAGTTTTCTAATAAATAAGTAAATAAATAAATAACATGAAATAAATTACTTCCTTACTCAACAGCCCTTCCCAACCGTGTTGCCAGATAAAACATAAAATAAACTGCTTAAAGGTACACACACAGCTAAATGCTTATTAAATGACTAAATAAATAATTTTCTGCAAACAAGATTTCCTTTGTTAATTTTAACACCTCAGCAGGTGTGTAGAACTAATAATCGAATATATTTTTTATATTTTTTATAAAATATTTAATACTGTTATTATCACTATTGCTAATTACAACTTTATTAAATATAAATGTACAGCATGATGATATATCGTACCAAATGTGCATACACATTAAAAAAAAAATTAAGAAATACATAAATAAGAGTATCAATGTAGTATTAATTACAATCTGCGCTTCGCTAATGACAGAGGGTGGGATTTCTGTGAGTAGGATTTGGCAACCTTCAACCGCTCCATGTGCTAGCTCACCACTAGCCTGCGTGCTATTATTGATTCATTTGTCAAAATCTGAGCTCCTCGTCTGATATAATCAAACAAAACACAGGACTTTAACAAACATATATATCGTTTGCCATTGATAAAAATGGCAGCGATTGCAGTGCCAGAAAATACTAGAGTCTTTCTCCTGGACATTGAAGGAACCACGACGCCCATCACGTTTGTCAAGGTAAGAGCCCATGGAGATCATAGAAGAGCAGAGAAATCATATCCATTATGTGTGACGAAAACCGATGGTTTATTGTGTTGTCTTTGGTTTGTAGGATATCTTATTTCCTTACATCAGAGAGAATCTGGAGGAATATCTTTCTGCTCACTGGGAAGAGGATGAATGCAAACAAGATGTTCATCTGCTCAAGAAACAGGTCCACACCTTTCAAAACACACCGTTTATAATGTGATTTTTACATATGTCACTGTTTTAAAATATTATTTTCACTTGTATTAGAATATTGTACTGTAAAAGCTGTGTAACTTTGTGTTCTTAATCGTTTTCCATTAAGGAAAATACAAAACAAAAGCTTCAGATCTTGTTGATATATTGACAGAAGTGAAACTCTTTAATCTGTGGCTTTAAAACACACTCATACAATGATTTTTAAACATGTAACATGGTAAAACGATGCTGTGCTTTGAAAAAAAAAAAGTAAAATGTCCAAAAATATGAGGATGGGTACTAATGGACACTTACTGGGATGCAGTTGTTTAAACTGAGCCCTCTCTGTGTTTCAGGCCGAAGAAGACTTGCGGCAGAATAAAGCGTGTCCCGTTCATGCGGTGGACCAGACGGTTCACACAGATGAGGAGAAGGCCATCCGTGAGGTTGTGGATAACGTCCTGTGGCAGATGGCAGCGGACAGGAAAAGCACTGCGCTCAAACAGCTGCAGGGCCACATGTGGAGAGCCGCGTATATGACGGGGAAAATCAAAGGCGAGTAAGTAAACCTCATCTTTACCGATGCATACAGCCCATACGTGTTTGAAGAAGACTGCTGACCTTGATACTAAATCGTTTTGTAGTTTATTAATAAATATAGGCTGTCAAATCAGTTGTGGCTGCAGCTGGCATACAAATTTTCTGCCAATTTTCCATTGTAATCTTCATTTCAGTCTCTCAGACTTGTTATCTGTGGTGATTACATAACCTGTGACTAACTCTTACTCTTAGTAGATTAATCTGTTAATGTCTTTGATTAATTAATACATTGGGTGAAAACTCTATTTTCTCTATTTAATGTGAGGCACTGCAGGTGAATAGGGTAAAAAAAAAAAAACTAATAGTTATCGCCTTACCCAGTTGATTCATTACATTGATAATTGCAAACATTCTTTGTATGACAAGTTTTTGAAAATGTTTACATATGCAAATGAGGCATTATTTAATGAAATATGCACTAATTTGCATACGTTTCTAAACACTGGATGAAGTCAATTTCAAAATTTCTTTTTTTTTTTGGACATATTAGAGTTAAATGTTTTTACTGAGGGAATTTTGGGTATCTCATGTTTGTCACTCCATAATTCAGAAAACACTTAGAACAGGCAGAAAACACACTATTTTTGTATATAATCAAGCAAATTATATATGAACAAAACACACTGTAAAAACCTTCAAGATATAGACAGGAATAAAAATGTAAAGTTTGGTGTGTGTAAGTGGTACTGAAGTGGAGATTTATGGCTCAATGTAGGAGAAAAACAATGGAGAGAATGGCCTTTAAAAATATGTAAATAGATAAAGTGCTAGAAAGAAACACTTACCAGTGTCTTTGGATGTTTTCTTTCCACTAGTCTGAAAAAACACTTTATGAAAAACCAAAAAGCCCAAAATATCAAACTTGAGAGGTGCATGAAAAAGCAGTGTTTTTGCCTGCAGTGTCTCCCCTTAAATAAAAAAAAAACACATTTTTTTATTAATGTTATATTGAGATTTTTTATCAGAAAAGGTTTATTTATATATGGTATACACAGTGGAGAAGAAAAATAAATGGATGTGTTACAGGGGAAGAATAATTCATTTTAAAGAAGTTCACTTCCAGAACAACAATTCACAAATAATGTACTCACCCCCTTGTCATCCAAGATGTTCATGTCTTTCTGTCTTCAGTCATGAAGAAATTATGTTTTTTGAGGAAAACATTTCAGGATTTTTCTCCATATGATGGACTTCATTGGTGCCCCGATTTTTAACTTCCAAAATGTAGTTTAGATGCAGCTTCAAAGGCTCTAAACGATCCCAGCCGAGGAAGAAGGGTCTTACCTAGCACAACGATCTTCAGAAAAAAAAAATATATATAAACTTTTTAAGCACAAAAGCTTGTGTAGCACAGGCTCTGGGAATGCGCGTTTACGTACTATTGAATCACGTCGAAAGCTCACGCGCAACTACAGACCCAGTGTTTACAAAGCGAACACGCAAAGACTGAGAAAGTGCAAGTAAGTCAAACGCTGTTTACAAACAAAGGTACAGAGATGTCGGACGATTCTGAAGTTGTAGGAGAAAATAACATGGAGTTTTTCGACATACTCTACCTTTTTGAGCCGGAGTACACAGACGATGAACTTGTGGTGATTCGAAGACATGATTCGTAGTAGTGATGGGAAGTTTGGATCATTTTACCGACTCTGACCTTTGAGTCTCGTTCAGCAAAATGAACAAATCTTTTTTCGAATCATTTCGTTCATTTTAGCAAAATCAGCATCACGTGACAGCTCCATAAGATGAACGAACGACTCGAAAAACCCGAAGACTGGAAACAGGTGAACTAATTCCAGTACAGAACCTAATAGGATGTTGCACATGTGCGACTGAACGAATCACTCCCCGAGACGACTCGTTCTTCCCGAGTCATGTTAAAGATTCATTTACAATGAACGAATCGTACAAGAGTGATCCGTGGATGCGCATCCAGGAGCCTGTGCTACGTGAGCTTTTGTGCTTAAAAAGTATACAAATGTTTATTTTTCGAAAAAAAAATAACCGATCGTTTCACTAGATGAGTCCCTTCTTCCTCGTCTGGGATCATTTAGAGTCTGTTGAAGCCGCATTTAAACTACGTTTTGGAAGTTCAAAATCGGGGCACCATATCAAGTGCGAGTAAATTATTTGTAAATTGTTGTTCTGGAAGTGGACTTCTCCTTTAATAATTAAATTTACATTAAATTGATCAAAAGTGACACTAAAGACATTAAAAATAGAGAATACATAAAATTATGTTAGAAAAATATTTTTATTTAAAAATAAATGCTGTTATTTTGTACTTTCTTTTTTATCATAGAATCCTTAAATAAATGTTTTCTGAACAACAAGTCAGCACATTAGAATGATTTCTGAAGGATCATGTGACAGTGAAGACTGGAGTAATGATGCTGAAAATTCAGCTTTGATCACAGGAATAAATTAGATTTCAAAATGCATTTGAAATGATCACACAGTTTTTATTATATTTTTGGTAAAATAAATGCTTTGGTGAGCAGAACAGACTTTCAGACATAAAAAAACACTGCAAACTTTGTAATGATAGTGTACATTTATATCCCATGTTGTGATCTCGTATTCCTGTTCTCAGCAGATGCAGTGAAAGTGAGTTATGTTGTTGTTTTGTTGTGCTGTGGTTTTGTCGCAGGGTGTACCAGGATGTGGTTCCAGCCATCAGGCGGTGGAGACGTCATGGCCTGAAGATCTACATCTACTCTTCAGGAAGTGTGGAGGCACAGAAGCTGCTCTTTGGTTATTCTGTCGAAGGCGATCTATTAGACGTAAGCACTATTTAAATTGGATTCGTCTTCTGAACAACATTTGAGTTAATACATGATGTCATTTCTGCTCAAATGAGATTCAGATCTCTTCAGTAGTCTCTACAGAGAGAAAAGAAGGACTTGTGCATCACAAATCCCTTTGCACTTATTCATTAATTATGTAAGGAGTCATTTCCTTTAGGCAAGTCGTTATTGAAAAATTAAGCCTGACTGGTAATATTCAGATACTGTTTCACTCTAACATGGTTTGTTTTGCACTAATGTCTAGCTGATTGTACATTACTGCTGCTGCTAAAGTGGCTTTTCTGAGCGGTTTTCATAATTAGAGTCTACTTCAATTTCCTTTTTTGATAAGATACCAGCAGTATGTTATTTTATTAGTGTTCATTTTAATTAAAATTTTATTTTTTTGTTGCGTTGTTATTTACTAAAAATGTTAAAAATGGTAAAAGTAAAATATTTTAAATATTATAATAGTGTTTATTACTAGTTTGAATTAGACTATATCTATAAAGCATAAAACTTAAACATTTAAATTTTAGTTTAAGTTTTAGAAAAGTGTATTATTATTATTATTATTATTTCTCTATAGCTTTAATGTATTTTTATTGTATTTTTAGCAATTTTAGTACTTCAGCTTATGTATTTCAGTTGTTTACTTAGGCTTAGTTTTTCTAATATTTGTATTTTAATTTTTTTTTTTAATTAACAGTAACACTGGTGTGTTTTTGTCATGTTTATTGTTTTTTTTTTAATTAATTTATTTAGTTTTTATTTCTATTTTGCCTTTAATACATTTTATTTTATGTTTGAGTAAGTTTAGAATTTTAAATAAAATTTACACTTCCAGCTAAAAAAGTTTTTGAACAGAAATATTTTGAATGTTTTTTAGAAGAAGTCTCTTCTGCTCACCAAGCCTGCATTTATTTGATACAAAGTACAGCAAAAACACAGTAAAATTTTGAAATATTTTTACTATTTAAAATAACTACTTTCAATATGATTTTATTTTTAAATGTAATTTATTCTAGTGATCAAAGCTGAATTTTCAGCATCATTACTCCAGTCTTCAGTGTCACATAATCCTTCAGAAATCACTGTAATATGCTGATTTGCTGTTCAAGAAACATTTTTTTATTATTATTATCAATATTTTAAAAAGTTGAGTACCAAAGATCCACAGATCAGCATTTATCTGAAATAAAGTCAGTTTGGATTCAGCATAAATTATTGTTATTCTTTTTTGGAAAAGAATTATAGAAATTAAAACTTATTAATTAATACTTAATTAATAGTATTTAGTAAGGATGTTTTAAATTGATTAAAAGTGATGATAAAGCATTTGTAATGTTACAAAAGATTTCTATTTCTAATAAATGCTGTTCTTCTGAACTTTCTATTCATCAAAGAAACCTGAAAAAATTCTGCTCAGCTGTTTTCAACATAATAATAATAATAATAAATGTTTTTTGATCAGCAAATCAGAATATTAGAATGATTTCTAAAGGATCATGTGTTTGGAGTAATGATGCTAAAAATTCAGCTTTGAAATCACAGAAATAAATTACATTTTAAAATATATTCAAACCGAAAACACTTACTTTAAAAAGTAAAAATATTTTAAAAATTTAGTGTTTTTTTCTGTACTTCGGATCAAATAAATGCAGGATTGATGAGCAGAAGAGACTACTGTTCAAAAACTTTTGACTGGTAGTGTATTATATTTAAGTATGTGTAGTATTCTTTCTTTTTTTCATCTAATGTTTATATTTCATTTCAGTTTAATTCATACTTCGTTTTGAATTAAAATGAAGAAATGAAGCTTTAGTTATTATAGTGTTTTAGTAAAGCTCAAAATAAATAATGCAAAGCAATCAGGAAATGATTCTAAATGACAATCATGTTTATTCCTACATGGGTGACATTAAAGCAAAGAAATGTTAAAATAAAAGACATAAAAAGTGATTGCTGGATACAGATTCACAAGTTTAAATGGGTTGATGTAGATTTGATTTTAAGTTTGAAATTTTGCATTTTTTTTCTCAGCTGTTTGACGGTCACTTCGACACCAACATTGGTGCCAAAGTAGAAAGTAAAAGCTATGAGAACATCGCAGAGAGGATTGGATGCCAACCAGAGGAAATCATGTTCCTAACCGATGTCACACGAGGTGCGTACACACTTTTCGTTGTTCGTACATGCTTGTGCATGTGAATTACATGTGAATTCAGCTTGATTAACTCTTCCTTACAGAGGCAAAGGCAGCAGAGGATGCTGGGGTGAACGTGGCTGTCGTAGTCAGACCCGGCAACATGGAGTTAACCGAAGAAGAAAAGAACCATTATAGAATCATCACATCTTTCAACCAGTTAGAACTGAGCGGGAACGTTTGACAGCGCAAGACCGGGTTTACAGCATCGGATCATGTGGAAAAACCAGCAGTTATTGTGTGTTGTTATACCGCTGGACTGAAACTCCAAGCCTCCCAGGTGCTTGTTTTTTTACACTGAAATCCATCTTTGAATTGTCATACACTTTCATTCTCTATTAATGTTTTATATCCGGTGTTAATGTGTAGCATATTCATGTCAGGATACTTCTGTCTTTATCCTCCACATGTGCAGTGACATAAAATATGATAACCTGCCAACTAGACACAGGTTTAGTGTGGTTGTACCTTATAAACCTCAATCTAAAATGTTGTTGTAAAACTTTATTCCAAATGGACACATCCAACAAATCACATTTGAAACATTTAGATACACCAGCACCCGAAAACAGTCTGTTTTAGTAACAAAATACAGAATTATGACCAATGTCAGAGATGTTTTACAATATTTAACACCAAGTATAAAATGCTGCATAAGATTATGCAAGACATGAAAATGAAATGCGGTTACGTGAATACATTTCACCAATTTCTTCTTTTTATCGAAAGTATAATTCACCAAAAAATAAAAATTCTGTCATCATATACTAATCCACAAGTTGTTCCAAACCTGTATGAGTTTATTTCTTCTGTTTAACACAAAAGAAGCTATTTTGATGAATGTTGGTAATCAAAAAGTTGCTGGTACCCATTGACTTCCATAGCAGTTTTTGCCATAATATGGAAGTCAATGGGTACCGTCAGCTGTTCGCGTTTTGTTGAACAAAAGAAAGAAACTACAGGTTTAGAACAACTTGAGAGTGAGTAAATGATGACAAAAATGTTCATTTTTGGATAAACTGTCTCTTTAAAGCAAGTTTCCAAAGCCGTATGATGTTATGATCTTCCACAGAAAAAATAACAGCATACAGATTTGGGCTAGTGAATAACACCAGAATTTTAATTTAATTCAAATGAAGTTTTGTAGTATCCTCCATCTCAAGAAGGCATAGTCTTAATATTTCTGAAGGCTCGTCTTGCCAAAAGCTGTTCTTCTTGTATTCAGATCTTCTTGAAAGTGTCCTTGTTACTGTACGTCACTCGTCATCTGACACATAAACATTGAACACGTCACAGTAAATCGTTGTGCATTTCATTAAGTTGTTGCTTTTGTGAATCCTATCTACACATTCAGAAGACGTACTCGTCCGAAGGTCTTTCTAGAGAGATTACATTCAGTTTACATGCAGGACTGATAACTGGCGAACACTGGAAGAAGTACGAGGGTCCACGCATACTGTAAGAGTGAGATTAGAGCTGGTCGGACTGGTACTCGGAGACCTCGGAGAAGCTTTCGGACAGGCTGAGCGGAGGGTCCTGGTCGTCGCTGCAAACGATCTCGAAATGGTAGTGGCGAAACTCGATGGCGAACGTGCCAAGGTATGTCAGGAAGAACATGACCAACGCCCACTGAGCACGGGCCGCGTGCATGTGCAGCCGCTGAGCCATCAGAGCAAAGTCTGAGGTCTGCAGTCAAGGATGAAATATGGAAAACAATCAATGTAGATGATTTAGGGCTGGGTGAAACATTCGTAAATTGTGACCCCTGACCACGAAACCAGTCTTAAGTAGCACAGATATATTTGTAGCAATAGCCAATAATACATTGTATGGGTCAAAATTATCAATTTTTCTTTTATGCCTAAAATCATTAGGTTCATTAGATCATGTTCCATGAAGATATATTGCAAATATCCTACCGTAAATGTATCAAAACTTAATTTTTGATTAGTAATAGGCATTGCTAAGAACTTCATTTAGACAACTTTAAAGGTGATTTTCTTTAAAGATTTTTTGCGCCCTAAGATTCCAGATTTAACAGTTGTATTTCGGCCAAATATTGTCCTATCCTAACAAACCATGCATCAATGGAAAGCTTATTTATTTATTTTATCAGCTTTCAGATGATGTAGATGTAATCTCAGTTTCAAAAAACTAACACTGTGGTTTTTGGTCCAGGGTCACAATTAAACCAGCTTAAGCTTTTTACATTTTTGTGAATCAGATCAGATTGTCTGTTTCAGTGATTCGAATCATAAATCTGATTCAGCGATTCTTTTCTGTCATTACTTCTATTCTATTCACAGCTATTCTTACATGGCTTTTTATATAAATTACAATTTTGCTAAAATTAAAGGTAAATTAAAGCAGTAAGCCCCAACAACGCCCCTTAGCTGTTATAAATTCACTGTAAACCACAGCTTCATGGGGCTTATTGCTTTTATAAAACAGTTATTCCATATACATATTAAGGTTTCACAAAATAAAACAGAGCAAACAAAGTAGTTCCTCAGAAACGGTTGCCAAGCGATACATAAACGTAAACAAAGGTGTATGTTTGTAGAGTGATTTACAACAGCTTCGACCGTGTTTTTATTGCATTTGTATGGAAGCTTGTTTCTGCCACTGAATAAATATAAAAAAAGGTAACTGCAATGTGTTATCTAACAATTCAGTTGTTTTTTTTTTCTTAAAATAGTAAGATCACTCGAACTGCAAGTTATAAATACAGAATTGAAATATAAAATAGTATTTTTCCCCCTGAAATGGACATTATAACTTTCTGAGAAAAGAAATCAGAATTACAAGAGAAACCCACAATTGCAAGAAATAAAATTGCAAGTTATTTTAACTCACAGATGCAAGTTTATATCTCACCATTCTGAGAGGAAAAAGTCAGAATTGAGATACAAAGGTGCAAAAAAAAAAAATTAATTTAATTGCAGAAATGGGCTTCCATACATTTGTGAGAAGTAAGTACAGGTAACATTTTACAGTAAGGTGTCTTTTGATAACATTAGTTAATGTATTAACTAACATGAACGAGCAATGAACAATTTATTTAAACATTTATTACAATATTTATTAAAGGAGAAGTTCACTTCCAGAACAAACATTTACAGATGATGTACTCACCCCCTTATCATCCAAGATGTTCATGTCTTTCTGTCTTCAGTCGATAAGAAATGTTTCTTAAAGAAAACATTTCAGCATTTTTCTCCATACAGAGGACTTCAATGGAGTCCTAAATGCTTCAGTAGAGCTCTAAACGATCCCAGACGAGAAAGAAGGAAATGGTTGGTCATTTTTTGAAACAAATTGACAATGCATATACTTTTTAACCTCAGATGCTCGTTTTGTCTTGTCATTGTGATGCACATGCGTAGTCTGTGTAATCCAGGTCAATACAGTTAGAGTATGTCGATAAGCTCCCAAATCATTGTCGTACATGACTGTTTTATCTTTTTGTAAAGGGCATTTGATGTTCTTTGCATGTTCACTTTGTATAAGTGAACATGTAAATGGAGTTTTTCAACATACCCTAATTGTATTGACCCAAAAAAAAACAGTTCACGCAGAGAATAGACGAGATGAGCGTTTGAGTTTAAAAGTATATAAATTGTAAACTTTTTTATTTATTTTTTTTTTGAAAATAACACATCATTTTGATAGATAAGACCCTTCTTCCTCGGCTGTGATCTCTTAGAGCTTTCTGAAGCTGCATTTAAGCCGCATTTAAACTACATTTTGGAAGTTTAAAATCACAGACACCAATGAAGTCCATTATATGGAGAAAAATCCTGAAATGTTTTCCTCAAAAAACAATTTCTTTACGGCTGAAAAAAGAAAGACACGAACATCTTGGATGACAAGGGGGTGGGTAAATTATTTGTAAATTTCTGTTCTGGAAGTGGACTACTCCTTTAATCTTTGTTAATGTTAGTTAATGAAAATACAGTCATTAATTGTTAGTTCATGTTAGTTCACAGTGCATTTACTAATGTTAACAAACACAACTTGTGATTTTAATAATGCATCAGTAAATGCTTAAATTAACATTAAATTGGATTAATAAATACTGCAGAAGTATTGTTAATTCTTAATTCATGTTAACTAATGTAGTTAACTAATAAGCCTTATTGTAAAGTGCTACCCAAGTACGTTTAGCCATTTTTAAAAACTTTTAAAATAACATTCAAGTGCAAACTGAACGTGACGCTTTCAGACACTTAATTATATGTTGATTGCTATTAAATAAGAATGTCTTAAATTAATTATTAATATAGTTTAAATTTAAGTACAAGTAATTTCATAATTACTTCTATTGTCTTATAAATGTAATAAATGTTAAAGTGAACTGCTGAATGTACAGGCAAGCATTTATGGACAACTAAAATATTTAAATGTAATTTTTTATTTAACGTTTATGTCATGTTTACATATATTTGTCATATATATTCACTACACAGTTGCAACTTCAAAGCATGACAGAATATTATTAAAACAGTTATTTAAGATGTATCTTAAAGTAACTGTTTAATTTGAAATTAGTGCTTTTTAAAAGTGTTTTTAGAAATGTAGGTTACACTTTATTTTAAGGTGTCCTTGTTACTTACAGTAGGACTAGGGTTAGGATTCAGGTTTGGTGTGGGGTTAATTAGATGCTATTAAGCCTAATTTACTGTTATTATAGTAACCATATGGTAGCCACATAAGTTAAATGGCCTTTTAAATGAATATTTTTTACGTGAAATAACAGTTTTTATAAAAATTAATATTTATAAAAATAAATAATAATAGGATTATAATTACTTAAAGGTTTGCAAGGGTTGTAATATATATATATATATATATATATATATATAATGGAATTTTTTTTTATTTTGTTCATATGGTAAAATGCCTTATTCTAAATTTTTAATGGTAGTTATTTTTTTTTTTTTTTTTGGGTCATTTTAGATTTCTGACAACCGTGAGTTTTGTTTGAATGACATTTTCATATATTTCAGAGGAAGTTATATAGTACATATCATTAGAAATCGAGATATTCTGGTGTTATCACCCAGCCCTATAATTTACTTGCATCTGAAAATACTAAAGTTCATCCTCACGATAAGCATTTCTTTTCTGCACCGTAAACAAAGGCAGTGCTTGCATATATTGTTTTAGTTATGTAAGGCTACAGTGGAAGGAAGAAGGATACAAAGCAACATGCAGGAAGTTACAGCCCCGGACAACAGGAAGCGAGGGATTCCTGCTCGCCTGCCTTCATTCCGCAGGTTGACCTTTAGGGTCATGAAAGACTGGACCCAGCAGAAGAGTGTTCCTAGACCAAAGGTCATGGACGTGCCAATATTGTGCAGCTCCTCATCGTTGGAAAGCTAGATAAAAAGTGCATTAACAAAACAAATGAGGTGTTAAGGTGAAAATACACTTCAAGTCAAAAGTTTTTGAACAGTAAGATTTTTAAGGTTTTTTAAAAAAGTCTCTTCTGCTCACCAAGCCTGCATTTATTTGATACAAAATACGGCAAAGACGGTACATTTAAAAAATATTTGACTGTTTAACATAACTGTTTTCTATTTAAATATATTTAAAAATGTAATTTATTCCTGTGATCAAAGCTGAATTTTCAGCATCATTACTCCAGTCTTCAGTGTCACACGATCCTTCAGAAATCATTCTAATATGCTGAGTTATTATTAAACATTTATTATTATTATTATTATTAGCAATATTTAAAACAGTTGAGTACCTTCTTTTCAGGATTGTTTGATCGAAAGATCAGCATTTATCTGAAATAAAAAGCTTTTTTTAACATATTACACTATACCATTCAAAAGCTTGGAGTCACTATAATTTTAGAAATGATAGAAATTAATACTTTCATTTTGCAAGGATGCATTCAATTTATCAAAAGTGATGATAACAACATTTATAATGTTACAAAAGATTACTTTTTTCAAATAAATGCTGTTTTTCTGAACTTTTTTTCTATTCATCAAAGAAAACTGAAAAGTTGCTTGCTTTCAAAATAATAATAATAATAATAATAATAATAATAATGTTTTTTTGAGCAGCAAATCAGAATATTAGAATGATTTCTGAAGGATCATGTGACTGGAATAATGATGCTGAAAATTCAGCTTTGAAATCACAGGAATAAATTACATTTCAAAATATATTCAAATAGAAAACAGTTATTTTAAATAGTAAATAATATTTAAAAATTGTACTGTTTTTGCTGTACTTTGGAACGAATAAATGCAGGCTTGATGAGCAGAAGAGAATCTTACTGTTCAAAAACTTTTGACTGGTAGTGTATGTAAAATTCTAGTAATAATTTGCCTTATGAAAAAAAACAACATACATTTTGATAAATTTGCAGAAAAGTTTCATTTTGGCATGAAAGAATTTATTTCTGTTAATCTGTGACCAAAAAGCCACACTAAGTGGTTCAATGTTGTGCTCGCAAAATAAAAAAATAATAATAATTCTTACCTGGAAATTCCCAACTAAAGTCATACCAAAGCAGGCAAGAGACAAAGCCACCAGACTGCCGATGTTGAGCCAGGGTTTATGTACCCTCGGCTTCAGTTGCAGATATCGCAGAACTCCCAGAATAAAGCCTGGAGCCCAAAAGAACCATGAACATTTATTTTAAACAATACTACATTCATTTCTGCTGTGTGCCAAAAACATGCCATTTACAGGAAATTATGATTTGCTGAAAATGTGTTCACCCTCAGGCCATCCAAGATGTAGATGAGTTTGTTTCTTCATTAGATTTAGAGAAATGTAGCTCACCAACGGATCCTCTGCAGTGAATGGGTGCCGTCAGAATGAGAGTCCAAACAGCTGATAAACACATCACAATAATCCACAAGTAATCCACACCACTCCAGTCCATCAGTTAATGTCTTGAGAAGACAAAAGCTGCGTGTTTGTAAGAAACAAATTTATCATTAAAATGTTTTTAACTAAAATATGACTCCATAATCCATTAAAAAAAAACTTCCTCTAGGGAAAAAGTGGTCTGGTCTGAATCAGGAGAGAAATCTGCAAAGAATAAGCACAGTTTACAAGCCAAAACAGCAAATATGCGTGTGGATTTTGATGTGAGAGGACAACAGGAGATGGACTTTTTCACTGGAGGAAGTGTTATTATGGATTACGAACTCCTATTTTATATTTGTTTACAATTAAAACGTCTTGATGGATTTGTTTCTTGCGAACACAGCTTTTTCACTAGACTGGAGTTGTGTGGATTACTTGTGGGTTATTGTGATGTTTTTATCAGCTGTATGGACTCTCCTTCTGACGGCACCCATTCACTCCAGAGGATCCGTTGGTGAGCAAGAGATGCAGTGCTACATGTCTCCAAATCTGATGAAGAAACAAACTCCTTCTTGTATGGCCTGAGTAAGCTTTCAACTAATTTTCAATTTTGGGTGAACTGTTCCTTTAAGAACTAAACTGATGTTCATGTGATGTTAGTAGACAGTGCAACAGTTGCATTAGGCTACAGTTTAAATCCATATTAAATAACGATTATATTAGTCATTTGCTCTTAGCTCTTTCTATTTATAAGAAGACCAAGTCCTCTGATAGATTCTGAGCACCATTCATACCTACAAAGGCTGCCATGTTCATGACTTGACTGAATACGCAGCTGGCAGGTGGAGCATTGCCTGCAATGCTAAACAGAACAGACATTTAAGAACATTTGTCAGGCCTCTAAACGAATAATGCAATTCATGATAAAATTCATAAACATTTACCTGATATATGGAGGAGATTTTGATTCTGACCTCCTATGTAAGAAAAATCCATTTAAAGGAGGTTTAAATCGATGGAATAGATATAAATAAATGCATTAGATGTCAATTTCCTTACTTGTACTCTGAACTGAGTGGGGTGATCTTCTCATCTTCCACAGCAATGAAATACCTGTTTATAGTGAAATATGATCTTTATCTTAACAGTTTCAATCACTGACATGGAAACGTGCAAAGCAGGTGTCGGATACTCACACCACCCAGAGACCAGCAGCTGTGAAGAACGAAAACATTACAGGCAGAAACATCCATGGACTGCACTTCCTCATGTCTCCTTATGAACGTTAATAAAACAACCCTGCAATAAAACAAACACCACATTCATATTCATGCATTTATACTGTAACAAATTACATTCAAACAGTATAAAGTGCAACAGTGACTGCCCCATGTCATTTTCTTCACAGGGACTATCTTCAATATAAAGTTCTTTGCAACGCTAGAACATCTTATTTTTAAATTTACGTTTATTTCAAACATATGTGACCCTGGACCACAAAACCAGTCTTAAAGGGACAGTTCACCCAAAAATAAAAATTCTGTCATTAATTCACCCTCATGTTGTTCCAAACCTGTATGACTTTTCCTTTCTTCTGTGGAACATAACGGAAAATATATATTTAATTAAAAATAAAAGAATGTTGGCTTCCATTATATGAACAAAAAATACAATTTAAGTCAATAGGAACTGAAACTGTTTGGTTGCCAACACTCTTCTAAATATCTTGTGTGACAAAAGAAAGTCCTACAGGTTTGGAACAAACTGAAGATTTTCAGAATTGGGTGGACTATCCCTTTAAGTAACACGGGTATATTTGTAGCAATAACCAACAATGCATCGTATGGGTCAAAATGTTTTGACACATGCCAAAAATCATTAGGATATTCAGTAAAGATCATGTTCCATGAAGATATTTTGTAAATTTCCTACTGTAAATATATCAAAACTTACATTTTGATTAGTAATATGCATTGCTAAGAACTTCATTTGAACAACTTTAAAGGTAATTTTCCCAATATTTTGATTTTTTCAGCACCTTCAGGCTCCAGACCTCAAATAGTTCTCAAAAATTTAAGATGGTTGTAAGATGGCCAAATATTGTCATATCCTAACAAACCATACATCATTGGAAAGCTTATTTCTTCAGAAAAAAAAATTAACCCTTATGACTGGTTTTGTGGAGCACAAAACCAGTCTTAAGTAGCAGGGGTATATTTGTAGCAATAGCCAACAATACATTGTATGGGTCAAAATGATTGATTTTTCTTTTATGCCAAAAATCATTCGGATATTAAGTAAAGATCATGTTCCATGAAGATATTTTGCAAATTTCCTACCATAAATATATCAAAACTTAATTTATGATTAGTAATATGCATTACTAAAAATTTATTTGGACAAATTTAAAGACGATTTTCTCAATATTTTGATTTTTTTGCACCCTAGATTTTCGATTAACAAAGAGTTGAATCTTGATCAAATATTCTTGTCCTTACATCAATAGAAAGATTATTTATTCAGCTTTCAGATTATGAATAATTCTCAGTTTCAAAAAAAAATTATCCTTATGACTGGTTTTGTGGTCCAGGGTCACAGTTTTTCCATTCTGAAAAGAAGTGTCCTTAAAGGAGAAGTCCACTTCCAAAACAAAGATTCACATATAATGTACTCACCCCTTGTCATCCAAGATGTTCATGTCTTTCTTTCTTCAGTCGTAAAGTAATTATGTTTTTAAGGAAAACATTTCAGTATTTTTCTCCATATAATGGACTGATATGGTGCCCCAAAATGCAAAATTCAGTTTAAATGCAGCTTTAAATGATCCCAAATGCGGTTGTTAAACGATCCCAGCCGAGGAAGAAGGGTCTTATAAAAATAAAAAATTATACAATTTATATACTTTTTAATGTTAAGTGCTCGTCTTGTCTTACTCTGCCTGAACTTTTTTCCAGTACATGACAGTTAGTGTATGTCGAAAAACTCCCATCTCATGTTCTCACGCAACTTTAAAATCGTCCTATATCGCTGTTTTACTTTTTTTGTTAAGGGTGTTTGATCTTCTTTGCATGTTCACTTTGCAAAGACTGTGTCGGTACTTCTGCAGTGATGTAGGATGATTCTGAAATTATTTTTGAAGATGAGGGAGAAAATACGATTGGAGTTTTTTCTTGAGCCAGAATACACAGAGTTCAGGGAGAGAAAGACAAGATGAGCGTTTGAGATTAAAAAGTATTTCAATTTTATTTTTTTACAAGTGATCGTTTCGCTAGATCGTTTCTTGCTCTGCTGGGATTGTTTACAACCGCATTTGGGATCATTTGAAGCCGCATTTAAACTACATTTTGGAAGTTCAAAGTCAGGGCACCATATCAGTCCATTATATGGAGAAAAATCCTGAAATGTTTTCCCTAAAAAAACACAATTTCTTTACGACTGAAGAAAGAAAGACATGAACATCTTGAACGATAAGGGGGTGAGTACATCATCTGTGAATCTTTTGGAAGTTTACTGTGTGTGTGTTTCAGACCTTTATTAGTTTCTGAAGAATGTTGGTAACCAAACCGTTGGTGGTAGCCATTGACTTCCATAGTACAGAACAATACTATGGAAGTCAGTGGCTATGGTCAACTGTTTGGTTACATTCTTCAAAATCTTCTTCTATGCTCAGTACTAATTTTAAGTATGCTAAAGTGTTTTTTTGTTTTTTATCAAGCTTCATGGGAGTGGGTAACCACTGCTCTATTGCAGGATTTCTATTTCCACAGTAACATCTCTGATTGGTGGAGCTCTTTAATGGATTATGGGTAATGATCTTCCTTATTAGCAATTCAGCTATTACATTACCCAAATTTGCAAAAATGAACAGAAGCCTATATCACTGCTTAACATCTGAAGATCATAATAGGAATGTGATTTGTACTTCCAGCACCCTACT
Organism: Labeo rohita; assembly: GCF_022985175.1. Taxonomy (NCBI): domain Eukaryota; kingdom Metazoa; phylum Chordata; class Actinopteri; order Cypriniformes; family Cyprinidae; genus Labeo; species Labeo rohita. Next base: position 22,825,941 of record NC_066878.1, read on the forward strand.
GTTGCACTTTATTGTCAATCAGACAAAAATCAACAACTGACCAGCCTCAAGATTTCTTGGAGAACGTCTTCTGTGGCGACAGGGTTCAGTCTGCAGAGACAAAACAAAAAAAGCAGTCATTCTACTGGCATACTCCAGTGTGCCTGACATCTGAAACCGTGCCCAGAGCATTTATTGTTAATCTGACAGCAGGTTTATTGATCAGAAGATGTTCATTCATCGATCTGATGTTTGTGCAGTGGACAGCGCCTTAGTGCTAAACAGGACTGCGTTCATTTGGTGTGGACAGTGACCGAGATCAAGAGCACTCCCCTCAAATCCAGCAGCAGACACAGTAAGAATAAGCTAATAGAGGCTAACTTTATTATTAGCTTGATGTGGTGGAGTTTCTAATTGCATCAATACAAAATTCGTTTTTACTTTCGACACAAAATAACGAAATGACACCTTAATTTAGAGGACAAACCCAAATCATGACTCCAGTGTCTGAATGGACACACTGGGCTGCATTAATACGCGATCTGTGAGACTGTCTAATAAGGAAGTCTGTATTGTCTTCGCCATTAAAACAGCACAGCGAGCCATAATAAACGGCTTAAATCACTTACTAGTGAAAAATGAGTTTTAAAAACGATACCTTGTAGACAGCACACTCTTCTGTCGCGTATAAAAGCCGTGTCCTCTTCATTTCATTAGGACTCCGAGTCAGACATCGTTTGCATTCGGTTGTGTGTGAGAGCCGGTGAACGGGGTTGGCTTTACCGAGAGAGCTTCTCCCGAGCCGAAGACTTTTCGGCACGTATTGGGCTCGACGGACTCGGTCTGATGTTTCTCAGACAGACATTGCGCGCCGTAGATGTTACGAGTAGTCATGTCCGATTCGCAAACGAGTCGTTCTTTTGAACCGGTTCTTTTTAAGGATTCATACGAATCGATTCGCAAGCATTTGGACAGCGTAAGCAATACACCAGGCCACAGGGTGGAGAATAGAATAGAATAGAATCAAGTAAAATAGAATAGAATAGAATAATAAAATAGTAAATAAACCAGTTTATTTACGTTTTACAACACTGTAAAAAATGATTCTGAACTTTAGTCAGGTGGACAAGTTAAATCATGTCCTGTCAACTTGCAGTTTCTCACTACACAGTAGGACCAACAACCCCAACTTAAATAGAAATTGAAAAATTCTATCAACTTGCTGTGTAATGCACATGTGCCAGATACTCTACGTCATGATGACATACTTTTTTAACAAAGTTGAGACAGACGCAGATAATTAGTGATTACTTAAGTGATAATTGACCATTATTGAAGACACCTGATGTTAACAAGCAGAATCACCAAAGGAGAAAAATCACAATTTTTTTTATTTGCTTTAGTTGGGCTCTTGACACTTACACTACCGTTCAAAAGTTTGGGGTCAGTACATTTTTATTGTTTCTTTTTTCTTTTTTTTTTTAAGAAATTAATACTTTTATTCACCAAGGATGTATTAAGTTAAGTATAAAAGTTAATAATAAATAATTTACATTGTTATAAAATATTTATATTTTGAATAAACTGTACTTTTTAAACTTGTTATTCATGAAAGAATCCTGAAAAAAAAAAAAAAATCACAGGTCCCAAAAAATATTTGGCAGCACAACTGTTGATATTATCCAACATTGATCATTCTAATAATAAATCCGCATATTAGAATGATTTCTGAAGGATCATGTGACACTTAAGACTGGAGTAACAGCTGATAAAAATTCAGCTTTTCATCACAGGAATAAATTCTATTTTAAAGTATGTTAAAATAAAAAACATTATTTTATATTGTAAAAAGATTTTGCAATATTACTGTTTTTTTTCTATATTTTTAATCAAATAAATGCAGCCTTGATGAGCATAAGAGACTTCTTTAAAGACTATTACAAGTCTTACTGACCCCAAACTTTGAACGGTAGTGTACATTTTTAATATTAGATTACTTTGGCTACTGTGACTGTGTTAAAACAGTTAGACAAGCCAAGAGCACAAGTCATCGGGTGGTGATGATTATGTTTTAACATAATCATTTTTTGACCTGAATCATTGAACTCGTTTAGAGTTTAATCTCTGAGTTACATTTCCTTTCTTGCATACGTAACTCAGAGATTAGACTCTAAACAAATTCAGTGATTGATATCAAATAAAGATGATCTTACTGAATAATTAATGTTAGTCTTGTGATTCCACAACAAAAGATCCTGTCTTTTTTATACGTTTTAGCAGAATTTTTTAGAAACTGTTGTGGTTTAAAAAAAAAAAAACTTTCTGAAAAAGTCTCTTTGTTTAGGTGCACACAGACATCAAGAACCAGCGTATGAATCTCAACAATGGCGACAAACGACATATTCAGATAAACAGATCAACTCTAAATATCACAAAACAAGCTACTAAAAAGTCACATAAAAACAACAAAAACAAAAGAAAATAGTAAGAACAAAAGAAATTACAAAAACAATTCAGCTCATAATTTATTCATGCCGCAATGCATGATGGGAGCCATGGATGCGTTCTGATTGGCTACAACATGCTCTTTAATTGATACAGTACGTTGGCTCAATTTACTGCAAGTTATTTCAACAACTACATATGTGACCCTGGATCACAAAACCAGTCGTAAGGGTCATTTTTTCAAAACTGAGTTTTATACATCATATGAAATCTAAATATATAAGCTTTTCATTGATGTATAGTTTGTTAGTATAGGACCATATTTGGCCGAGATACAACTATTTAAAAACCAGGTATCTGACGGTGCAAAAAATTCAAAATATTGAGAAAATCACCTTTAAATTTCTTCAAATAATGTTCTTAACAATGCACATTACTAATCAAAAATTAGGTTTTCATGCATTTACAGTAGGAATTTTCCAAAATATCTTAATGGAACATGATCTTTACTTAATTTCCTAATGATTTTTGCCATAAAAGAAAAATCAATCATTTTGACCCACACAATGTATTTTTGGCTATTGCTACAAGTAAACCCCAGCGACTTAAGACTGGTTTTGTGGTCCGGGGTCACATATAAGTTGAATGAACTTAACACCTAGTGTTTGCTAAACTTAACTAAGTCAATGCAACAAAATGACTTGACTAAATCAAGTTGTGTCAACAAATCATTTTTTTACAGTGAAGAAAATACTATTGTAGTATTTCTACTTAAAATGTTACCTTTAATTCAGTGTGTTTCTTTGAAATTATTTGTAAAGGTTACTAACAGTTTATGAATGAAAATGTTTCAAAGTAAATCCTAAATCTTTTTTTTTCAGTGTTTGTGAAAAAAAAAAACAGTTGGCTTTATGGATAAATATTAAAACAAGCTGTAGGTTTTGTTGTTGTTGTTGCTGTTCTTGTCTTTTGATAATTTATTCCAAATACTTAACAAATATCAAAGCTTAAACCATAATATTAAAAACTAAAACTAAACAGAAGCTAAAAGTAGCCTAGTGATATTCGAAAGATAAAACCGAAATCAAAAATATGCACCATTAAACCCTACAGAAACTAAACTGAAATGAAAAAAACAAACAAAATACAAACCAAAACAAAAATAAAAGCTAGTACTTTTTTTTAATAATCCAGATGTGTACCGCTTACAAAATAATATATATATATATGAACTGTAATTGTATCAATAGCGTTACACCATTTCTTAACTCCACGCGACGAGACAAGCAATTTGGGCGTCCACACCACACGCGACGCGACACCGCGACGTATCGCAGCCATTCAGAAGAGCAGACGCGCACTGCACTCCCAACGAAATGGGCAAGTTTATGATCTAATTTATAAATATTAAACGTTTTGAGCATTATTAAATGTACATACTGAGTGACTGTCTTTATTACAGAACACACTTGTTGGCTGAGTTCACAGTTTTAATGCACACCTGCACACTACACCTGCTTTCATTTATTTTCAAGGTCTGAGGTTGCTTTTAGTATGGCTATAAAGGTCACACAGAATGATATTCAAACTCACATTAGACACATTCAGCTTTGAATAAAGCACATAGTCCGTACCTGAGATGATCACTGTCATTGGTTTGTATGTTGTTGTTCCAGCCGCGACGTCGCGGAACCGTTTCTAGCTTTATTCCTTTTATCGCGTGTCGCGGCGTCGCGTGTAGTTTGGACACTGTGTTAAAAGTGACGCAAGAGCAAAGATAATCAGGTGAAAGAACAGTGTTATTTACTGAGATTTCACACCCGTTTGTTTAGGTTAAGGTGTTAGTATGTTTCATCTTGACAAATCATTTTCACTCACACTCCTAAGGAAGGAGCAGCAGTGGCGACTAGTCATCTTGCAGCAACGCAGTGCGACCAGTTTAACCAGTGCTTGTTAAAGTGCGGTTAGATAAAATCACCCAGTTAACAGCTTTAAACGCGAAGGTGTCTGAAATGTACATCTAATTATGTAATTATTAAGTAATAACCCCATGAATTACAATAAATATGAAATTTCATCTTTTCTAGCGTGCATACAATTTATGCCCAAAGTTACAGTTGTGTGAAATCACATTTCAGAAATGAAAATGCTTTTTTAACCCGACTGAACACTATTTCTTTGTGTGTGTGTGTGTGTGTGTGTGCACCTGGTATTTATCACGTTATGGGGACCAAATGTCCCCACAAGGATAGTAATACCAGTAAATTTTGACCTTGGGGACATTTTTTAGGTCCCCATGAGGAAACAGGCTTATAATTCATGCAGAATTATTATTATTATTTTTTTTTTAGAAAGTAAAATGTGCAGTCTCCTGTGAGGGCTAGGTTTAGATATAGGGTAGGTGTAGGGCTATAAGAGTATAAAAACAATTACGCCTATGGAATGTCCCCATTAAACATAGAAACACAACATGTGTGTGTGTACTTGTTCTTGCTACAAGGATAGTAAAACCTGAAATTTTTTACATTGCGGTCCCCACAATGTAAAAAAATAATTAAAAATAGTAAATGATGTTTATCTGAAAGTGTAACGATGCAAACATGTTTTCTGTGAGGGGCAGGTTTAGGGTCAGGGTTGGGTTAGGCGATAGACAATATCGTTTTGTCAGTATAAAAACTATAGAAGTCTATGGAAGGTCCCCACAATTCACAAAAATAAACGTGTGTGTGTGTGTTTGATCATTGACTGTGATACATGGCTGGATGAGGATCCCATTATATTACCATCAAGATATTGTCATGATGTTGCCTTCACATCACTACAATTTTATTCCAGTGTATTTTATCTCACTATGAAAATGTTTGTTGACAAATTTGTTGACTTAAGCTATTTATGTATTCTGTAATTAAATATTTACTTCCACTATAAAATTTTACTCAGTTGCTCAAAATGATCAGTTAAATAATCAGACTACCAACAAAAACTCTTAAACCTTCTTAAACCAGTTTTCTTATTTCTTCTAATACTTGGCTACTAGATGGCGCTGTACATCCACATTACAACATGACTCCAGGCTTGACCGATATAAACCTTGACTGAAGCTTGTTTAATCATACCATTTAAACATTGTAGCCATTCATAACCGTGAATATAAGCACAGATGTTTAGCGAATTGCAACAATACAATAACAGACTCCTTTTACCCAACCAGAATAGACCTTCCATTTATACTGTGTAATATTAGCACTTTTTTTTTTACTTTATTTTATTTATATGTAGATTTTTTATTTTAATTTTTAATTATTAATTTAATAAATTTTGAAAACAACAGAGCACAATAACATAATATTTACATATTGTTTTAAACACTTTAAGAACAAAATAATTAATGTGATTAGACTAAAAACACCAATTAACTTTTTCTTTAACGCGAAAGTAAGACTATGGGTGAGACTTCCGGTTCATTAGCCGCTACAGGGAAATTAGGCAAGGCAAGGCAAGTTTATTTATATAGCACATTTCATACACAAAGGTAATTCAAAGTGCTTTACATAAAAGGAAGTAGAATAATCATAAAAACTGTAATAAAAATAATTCACAAAGAGGCAGTAAAATAATCATAAAAACAATAATCACAAAAAAAAAAATAAAACTTTTAAAATGATTTAAAAATGGAAAAGGATTTAACATAGTGCAAGTAGTTCAGACGTAGCACAGTGCTCATTCAGTAAATGCACAGCTAAACAGATGAGTTTTGAGTCTAGATTTAAATGTAGATAGTGTTTTAGCACATTTGATCTCTTCTGGAAGCTGATTCCAACTGCAGGCAGCATAATAGCTAAAAGCGGATTCCCCTTGTTTTGTGTGAACCCTTGGTATTTCTAAATGACTCGATCCTAATGATCTGAGTGGTCTGTTAGGTTTATATTCAGTGAGCATATCTGCAGTGTATTTAGGTCCTAGGCAATTGAGTGATTTATAAATGAGTAAAAGTACTTTAAAATCAATTCTAAATATAACTGGAAGCCAGTGTAGGGACCTGAGGACTGGTGTGATATGCTCAGATTTTCTGGTTCTAGTCAGAATCCTGGCAGCAGCGTTCTGGACGAGCTCCAGCTGTCTAATGGTTTTCTTGGGAAGGCCAGTGAGGAGCCCATTACAATAATCCACCCTGCTTGTGATAAAGGCATGAACAAGTTTCTCCAAGTCTTGACTGGAAACAAAACATCTAATTCTTGCAATGTTTTTGAGATGATAGTATGCTGATTTATTTACTGCTTTGACATGACTACTGAAACTAAGGTCTGACTCCAGAATCACACCAAGATTCTTGACTTGGTTTTTAGTTGTTTGACCCCTAGAGTCAAGGTATGCATTCACCTTAAGAACTTCCTCTTTGCTTCCAAATGCAATGACTTCAGTTTTCCCCTTGTTTAACTGAAGGAAGTTCTGGCACATCCAACTGTTAATTTCATCAATGCATTGGCAGAGGGAATCAATGGGGCTGTAGTCATTTGGCGATAAGGCTAGGTAAATCTGGGTATCATCAGCATAGCGGTGATAGGCAATTTGGTTCTTTCTCATTATTTGACTTAGTGGGAGCATATACAGGCTAAACAAGAGCGGCGCTAGAATTGAGCCTTGAGGGACTCCACATGTCATGGACGTCCACTTAGACTGATGCTCTCCTATACTCACATAATAACCTCTCCCTTCTAAGTGTGACCTGAACCAACTGAGAGCCATCCCAGAAAGCCCGACCCAGTTTTCCAGTCTCTCTAGAAGAATGTTATGATCGACAGTGTCAAATTCAGCACTAAGATCTAGTAGTACCAGCACCGATATTTTGCCAGAATCAGAATTTAGGCGAATATCATTTATTATCTTAACAAGCGTCGTCTCTGTGCTGTGATGCGGTCGGAAACCAGATTGAAAATTGTCCAGGTATCCATCTGAGTTTAAGTAGTTGTTCAACTGATTGAAAACTACCTTTTACGAGAATTACGAGAAGAATAACAATGTGCAGTAAACTGTAAAACTATTTACACTACAAACCCGTACATTCATAAATAAGATAATACATTAAATTAAAATAATGTAGTAAGACACACACACCAGTTTGCAATATCAGGCAGCAAAATGAGCTGTTTTATTTGTACAGCTAAAATAGATGGATGCAGATGAGAGCGGAAGCCACTCCCATAAAATTTACAAATGGATGTGCCCGTTCTCCCACAACGGTAAAACTGTTTACACTACAAACCAGTGTGCTCATATTTAAGATAATACATTAAAATAATATGAGACACACCATTTTGCAATATCAAGCAGCAAAACGTGCTGTTTTGTACAGCTAAACAGCTCAATGTGGATGAGACCGGAAGCCAGACCCATAAAATGTACAAATAGCCACGCCCACTCTTAAGTGAAGAAAGAGGTAGAAAGCAATATATCAGCAAATTATTAACATGTCTATTTCTATTATATTACTCTCACGCAGCCCAGAACACTTAGAAGATGTAAAATAATTATTTTGCATAACTACCACACTCACCATTTATATGTTAATTTAAACAGATAAATGAAACTTAAAATACTCCTATTTACCATGTAATATTTCATTGCTTGTTCGAAATTGTTTATTTATATATTTGTTTGTCAGAAATCTACACGCTATCGATGTCTGTCATGATTCTTTAAGTGTAACTCCGCCCTCTCGCGTCAAGACATTTTCAGACCCTCCTCTCATTTCAACTTGTTCAAACTCTTTCAAAGGTTTATAGAAGAAGGATATGAGAGTTTCACCGGACTACAATGACTACTGGATCCAACCATGGACGATAATCAGTTACAGACCAGTTTCTCTGTAACTCTGATCTTTCTGAATGAAAACGACGTGAAGCAAGAGCTGCCGATTTCCAGTCAACACCAGGAACTTACACTTCAAGTCCACAGAGAGCTGGATGACATCTCTCTCAACATTAACAACGGTAAACAAAAATTATTTTACATGTCGAAGATATTTTGTATAGAACTACACAACCTCTTGACTTCATTTATCTGCCTTTGGAAAGAGATTAGTGAGAAATACTGGACTTGAATTCTTGAATATTGATTTTCTAATTGCAGAATATTTGTTTTTGGCAAATATGAGTATGTTTAGACACTGCTGAGATTGTTTCTGAAACTCTGAAAGAGTTTTGTAGTAACAGTTAGATTCATTATGCATAATTACTAAACCTATAGGAAGTACATGTTGTTAATTAATATCACTGAGTACTTATTTGAGTAATTACACTGTAACAACGGCACATTAAAATGAAGTGTGACTGGAAATCATCTGAACTCACTGTTGATCTCATTCGTAATTTGTCTTTCCTGGATCACTATGCTCTTTTTATTTCCATTTTTTTATCAGTCATTAGTTAGTGTGCCAATGTTTTTGCTCCTGTCTGAGAATATATGGAGTAAAGACAGTGAAGAACCACATGGAAGCATTTACATTGTAAATAAGGTCATTCCAAACATTTCTGCGCTGACTCTTTGTAGTGTCTTGTTTATTGGTTGAAGGGCAAATGAAGACTCTTTATTCAGGTGTGCCACACATTTCCTCGGGTCTCATTGTGTGGTCCGGCCGCACTGACAGATCGCTAGATTTACGGCTCCGCTGTTCATTCTCCATGAGCGGTGAGGCTGTTTTGCTGCTTGAGCTCTAGCATCGCCTGTCCCGGACTCTGTTTTCTTTGACATGGTACACTGGGCCTGGCCGCCAGCGCTTTCTGCCTCCTGGTGCACAAAATCAGATAGCACCGTTCTGCTGTTTTTCTGCATCCCGTGTACCACACATAGCAGGATACAGTCATTTCTGATGCCAGCATATGGCTGAAAAACTCATCTGGAACCTATATGTCTTTATTTTTCTGAAGAGCACAAAAGGAGATGTTTGACAAAATGTTCATGCTTCTCTTTTCTTTATTAAAAACACTTAGGCTGTTAAGCTTGAAAACAATTAGTCCTTATTCATTGAAAATCTTGCTCACCAAAGGATCCTCTGCAGTGAATGGGTGCCGTCAGAACAATCCAGTCCAAACAGCTGATAAAAACATCACAATAATCCACAAGTAATCCACACCACTCAAGTCTATTAGTAAATGTCTTGTGAAGTGAAAAGTTGTGTGTCGGTAGGAAACAAATCCATCATTAACCCTTGTGTGACCTTTTGGACATTTTTGTCCATTTCAGTTTTTTATTTTTTTTATTTATCTATCATTTTGCCTGTTATTGCCAGATGCATAAATTTTGTGTATTTTTATTGGAATTTTACTATTTCACCTCCATTTCCTTTAATATATCTATTTTGCACTAGGTACACAAAATAGTTCCTCTCAGGACCTTAAGGACAAAAATGTCCCCATTGAAACTTATTAAAACTATTTTTAATCGCAGTGCCATTTAACTGTAAAATTATGCAATTTTTGTTAATAGACTTTCATTCTGTTGGCAAGGCTTCAGAATTAAATTTTTAATTTTTTTTTTTACCAGATGGTGCCTTTTTTTGGATTTGGCTAATAAAGCAAATACTCACTTAATTTCTTTTTTCTGCTTCTGCTGAGTTAACTTTTTCTACAATAATTTGCCATGGGTCTTCTTTAAAATGAGATTTTTGTCCACTAAGGACCTATGTGTAACTTTTTTTTATTGATGCACAAGGGTTAAGAGGCTGTTTACTTCAAACTGTTGCTTCTTACCAAAATATGAGTCCTTAATAATGTTTTCTCCAGTGAAAAAGTCCATCTCCTGTTGTCTCTCACATCAAAATCCACCCACATATGTGACTGGATCACAAAACTAGTCATAAGGGTCAATTTTTCAAAATTGAGATTTAAAGCTGAATAAATACGCTTTCTATTGATGTATGGTTTGTTAGGATAGGACAATATTTGTTTGAGATACAACTATTTGAAAATCTGGAATCTGAGGGTGCAAAAAAATCTAAATATTGAGAAAATCACCTTTAAAGTTGTCCAAATTAAGTTCTTAACAATGCATATTAATAATCAAAAATTACGTTTTCATATATTTACAGTAGGAATTTTGCAAAATATATTCATGGAACATGATCTTTGCTTAATTTCCTAATGATTTTTGCCATAAAAGAAAAATTAATAATTTTGACACATACAATAATGTATTGTTGGCTATTGCTACAAATATACCCCAGTGACTTAAGACTGGTTTTGTGGTCCAGGGTCACATATTTGTTTAGAGCCGTTTTGGACTGTTTTTGTTTTAAACGGTGCTTGATCTGTGCATGTTTCTCTCCTAATTCAGACCTTCTCCCTGGATAAAGCAATACTGTAGATTGATGACTGGTATTTTTAGTTTTCACTGCAAAAAATGCTTTTCTTAGATTTTTTGTCTTGTTTTCAGCCAAAATATCAAAAAATTCTTAAATCAAGAAGGATTTTTTAGACAAGTAAAAATCTTTGTCTTGTTTTCAGAAATACAAGGAGTTTTTGCTTAAAAAAAGCACAGTATTGGACCAATGGGCTAAGCAAAATAATCTTGTTTTTGGCTTGAAATAAGACTATTTTGCTTACCCCATTGGAAGATTAATTTGCTTGTTCTAAGCAAAAACTCACTTCATTTTGACTTGTTTTTTTCTGTAAACAAGACAATAATTCCTACTTGTCTAGAAAATCCTTCTTGATTTAAAATTTTTAGAGATTTTGGCTGGAAAGTAAGAAAAGCATTTTTTTACCACTCATCGGTCTACAGTATTGCTTCTGAATTTTTTTATCTAAAAATACTTAATTCAAGAAGGATTTTCTAGACAAGTAAAAAAATTAGTCTTATTTAAAAAAAAAAAGTCAAAATTAAGTGATCATCTGATTATTTTGCTAGTTCTAAGTTTGACTTGTTTTTTTTTCTGAAAACAAGACAATAATTTCTACTTCTCTAGAAAATCCTTATTGATTTAAGAATCTTTTGATATTTTGGCTGGAAACAAGACAAAAAAAATCTAAGTAAGAAAAGCATTTTTTACAGTGTTGAAGTTAATATAATTTGCAATGCGATTTCAAAAGGGGAGAACAGCGTTTATTTGAAACAGAAAGCTTTTGTAAAATTGTCTTTACTGTTGCTTTTGAGCTATTTAATCAGTTTAATAAATTTCCTTTAGAAAATGATGCTGAAACACCATTAATTGCAATCGATCGTGACATCCTAAGTCTGAATATGCAGACATGCAAATGAGATTTGAGAGTTGCAACAGAAAGCATGATTTTTAGTGAACAGCGATGAACTATTGGATCACGTATGCCTTGAGTTTAATAAACTACTTTTTGTACTGTTTGGATCTTGACAATATAAATCACCATCCACTTTAATTTGACGTGATAGAGCTTCGTGAACATTTTGATGACAGCAGTTTTTTTTAATCATCATTCATATGCCTGTCTGTTCTTCTGCTTTCAGATGCTGGTGTTTGTGTTTTTAAGTTCTCCATCACGAGGGACACAGAGTGCTGTCGGGTGGCCACCCGCTCATTCCTCATCACTCTGGGCTGTTTCAGCGTCATCATGCGCTTCAGCACGCAGTCAGGTTAGTTATCTGCACTTATCCAGACTTTTCTTCACTCTTTCCCTCAAAATTGGCCTATTTAAGTCAGATTTTTGACTGACCGATCTTCAGAAATGCACAGAAATGTATCAATCTCATGTGACAATTATGCCTTTTAGCAGATGCCAAAAGTCGCTTCAAACTGTCATTACGTCTCGTAGGATTGTTAATTCTTTATTGCGGTATAATTTGGTTAATATTTTGATAGTATTACTAATCCAAGATCAAAGTATGGAATATTTTGGTCTTTTTCCTCTGAGAAACATTACGTTTTTCCAGCACATCTGTTGTGCATCTGTATTTAACGGCTCGGGGAGATTTTGGATACATCCACTGGTAACTGAATCAAACATGCTAGAAAAATCACAAATGGCAAATCCTGTGGAGACACGCTCAACATCTCACTCTTTATATAGAGGAAATGATCCAAAAGCTCTAAACTGTCCATGTTATTTAATATCTAATATCTAACATTTTAAATCCATAACAAATGGATTCACCTTATTTAAATCTCTTTACATTTGGCAGTGCCTCTAAATATTGTAATATGATTTATACTAATAATACGCTTATACTGACAACACTGAACTATATTTTCATGAAGGTTAATGTTGTTTTTTTATATATGTGTATGCGTTTTTAACATTTCAAGTTAAATGAGCAAACTTAGCACTGATGTGTGACCCAGGACCACAAAACCAGTCATAAGGGTCAATTTTTTGAGGCTGTATATCAATAAATAAGCTTTCCATTGATGTATGGTTTGTTATGACAGGACAATATCTGGCTGAGATACAATTCAAAAATCTGGGCCCGTATTCACAAAACATTTTATCTTACCACTAAAAGCTCTCCTTAATAGCAGTAAGAGTTTTCTCTCGAAACATATTCACAAAGCATGCTCAGACAAACTTTTACTAAGGAATAGAGAGACGTCTTAAGCTAAGAGTAAGTTTTTTCGGGTGTGCTATTAGTATACTTCTTTTAAAGCAAAATAGGAAAGTATACTTTTAGTCTACTTTTTTATGTACTTCTCAGAAATATATTTAAAATTATACTTAAGTATACCTGACTTGTACTCAGAAAAGTCTAAATATATTTGAGCTGTACTTGATGAAGAGGTAATAATGACTGTCAAGCTTTGGGGTGTTGATCGACTCCATCTACGTTTTGATTCTCATTCTGAATCCAGTTCATAGTCTTGTTTTCAGCTTTTTGTTGTGTCTTTACTTTTTTTATTTATGAAACTTACCCACATGCATTTTTTTTATGAAAAAAAAGAATGCATGAAGCTAGAATAAAATGTTTTTTGTTTACCCTGTTCTTTCTTTTGATGTTTTGTATGTTCAGATATTTATATAACAAAATATATACAAATTAATTTAAATTAAAAATGTACTAAACTAGTAGTTTACTGAGACTATACTTTAAAGTGTACTAAAAAATGCTACTCCAAGTATTTAATTAGCAAACTATCAGTATACCTGTAAGCTCACTTTTAGTATAGTTGCAGTACAAACTAAAACACAGATGTAAACTAGTTGTGTACTCAAAGTTTACTACTGTTATACTTAAAGTATACTTTTATATACTAGAAAGTGGGCCAATTTAGTCCCAAGGAGTATTGAAATAGTACACTTAAAAGTATACTACTAGCACACTCATATTTGTATACTTACTACATAAAGTATACTAAAAATATACTTGAACTTTACTTAAGTATACTTAATAAAAAAATGTTCACAGAAATATTGTAGAGAGCATGTATACTTAAGTAAAGTTCAAGTATATTATTAAGCATACTTTAGTATACTGTAGTAAGTATATAAATATCAGTTTAGTAGTAGTATACTTGCAAGTGTACTATTTCAATACTCCCTGGGACTAAATTGGCCCACTTTCTTGTATATAAAAGTAAGTAAGTATACTTTTAAGTATACTTTAAGTATAACAGTAGTAAACTTTGAGTACACAACCAGTTTTAATCTATGTTTTAGTTTGTACTGCAACTATACTAAAAGTGAACTTATAGGTATACTGAAAGTTTACTAATTAAATACTTGTAGCATTTTTAGTACATTTTGAAGTCTCAGTAAACTACTAGTTTAGTAGTTTTATACTGCAAGTATACTAGTAAGTTTTTGAAGTGAACTTCACATCATACTTGAAGTATACTACTATGTCCCTATAGGTATTAATTTGTATAGATTTTGTTTTATGAATACCTAAATGCAAAATATCAAAAGAAAGATCAGGGTATCTGCTTGTAAACAAAAAATATTTTATTCTAGTCTCATGCATTCTTTTTCATAAACACCTGAATGCGTATAAGTTTCATAAATGATAATAAAAAAGAAATAAACAACATTTTGAACAAAAAGATGAAAGAAGACTATCCGCTGGATTCAGAGTGATAATCAAAACGTAGATGGAGTCGATCAACACCCCAGATCTTGACAGTCATTATTACCTCATCATGGGTCACATTTTATTCCATAACGTTCCACATGCTGTTTTATGACTTTATGACTTTTATGATTGTGTTAAAAACGTGGGGAATCATCTGTTGTTTTGGTTTCTTCTTCGCTTGTATTTTGCAAATTCTGTACAGAAGATGTGTAATAGCGCCCAGATTCTCTGAGAACAATACTGCTCAAATATATTTGGACTTTTTTTAAGTATAAGTCAAGTATACTTAAATGGCATTTTAAGTATATTTCTGAGATGTATATAAAATGTAGACTAAAAGTATAGTTTCCTATTTTCCAGTTTAAAAGAAGTATACTAACAGCACACTTGAATAAACTTCTTTTTCACAAGGGTAATCAAACAAATATATGTTTAGCCAATTGTCAGCCTCTTACATGTGTGCTTCTCGTAACAATTAGCGGATATGCATATAAACAGCACCTTAATTAACAGAGTAGAATAATCATGGCTGACAGCAAGACATGCAAACGTAAAAGAAAACCAAACTGGTTGCAAGAACAGCTGTTACTTCTTGCCCAACTTTGGAGTTGGGATAACCTACAAAACCAAAAAAGATGTGTGGAAAAACGTGTGCAAATAAATGCAGTGTGTTTCTAAAATGTTTACGCTCTGAGGCAGATTGCCGACAACAGCCATTTTTGTCCTGTTGAAAAAAAACAATAGAAACATCACAGAATTTGTCATGGTTTTACTGGTTATAATGGGAATTGTACTGGATTTAATGTAATGGTGCCTGTTGGTCTCTACTGGTAATTGGTCGCCTTTTATTGTTGGCTTGTTACAACCACTAAATCTTAATGGAACATGTCCCAAAACACACTACAGCAAACCGTTTTTTAATGGTTAAAAGGTGATGTATTGTAATGTTTGTAATGGTATTTGAAACGTTCTTAGTGACTTAAGAGTCCTCTTCACTACTCCTAACGTTTCACAGCTTTAGGAGCTAGTTTTAGCACAAAAATGCTTTGTGAAATACTTTTAGAGCAAAAATTTAGGAGTCCTCAATTTAGTATTGTCACACCCTTTATGTTTTATGATTTTCTCCTGAATCGACAAGTTCTGAAAAACTTTTAAACTTAAGATGTTTTGTGAATATGAGCCCTGGAATCTGAGGGTGCAAAAAAAATCTAAATATTGGGAAAATCGTCTTTAACAAAAAACTTTGTCCAAACGAAGTTCTTAACAATGCATATTACTAATCAAAAAATAAGTTTTGATATATTTACAGTAGGAAATTTACATGGAACGTGGTCTTTACTTAATATCCTAATGATTTTTGGCATATAAGAAAAATTGATGATTTTGTATTTCTACAAATGCTACTTATGACTGGTTTTTGTGGTTCACATATGTTTTGATCCAACATAAACTAACAGAGAACAATAGTATATTTATATATTTAGATATTATAAATATACTATTGTATAAAATGTGCATGTTTTCCATGAAATACTGTATTTGATGCATCAGTCTTTTATAGAGCTCATACCTAAGGAGGGAAAAAAAAGTAAAATGATGTTTAAATGCCTCGTTTTATGCTTAAAGATCTGTTTGATTAATGCAATGCAATACAATGATGACTGAGAGATGAACGAACTAATGTTGCTCAAAAGATCCCGAGGATCAGATTTGAGACTCACTGATATTTCTAAAAAATGATGTCTGGATAATCAAGTAAAGCTAAGCTGCTTCAGTCCAGCAAATGTTCATATTTAAATATTACTAAGTTATTCTTATGTTTACTTTAAAAACATCAGGAAAGATTTCACAGTGAAAATACACGTGAAGCACAAACTGAAAGTGGACATTTTTAAAATAATACTAAAAGGCCTTTAACTTGGTAAAAAATGATAAACTACCAATCAGACTACAGAAGGCTGGTAGAAGATTGTGTACACTTTGTTGACAATTTACAGGCTGTAGAAACCTGCTTATCAAACTGTTTTGGATTGCTATTGTCCTTATATTATTGTGAAGATGACTGAATTCTGCACAGAGTTTCAGGTCTTCCACAAAATGCTGTGCTCATGGCACGAGCTCAGGAGAGATCAGTCTGTGTTTCAGCAGAGGACAGACGATTCATCTGCACTGCAGTACTTCCAGGTAAAGTGGAGAATTATTCAGTTCCTGTGTTTCTAAAACATTATTTACTTCTGTAAGCAATGTGAGACATGTTTAGTTTTCTCTCAGTTCTATGGCTGTCTGTCCCAGCAGCAGAACATGCTTCAGGACTTTCTCCGGACTGCAACCTACCAAAAAGCCATTTTGCTCAATGACGTTGACTTCAAAGATAAAGTATGTGTTTATGTTCTTCACCCAGATAGTTTATTCCGATTCACCTGATCAAATTACATCATCAAACACAGGAAACTTTACCCTGCTTGTTTTTGAAGGTGTACTCGCATATTTTATGTTGTTGTTGGCCAATATCGGTTTGGTCTTGAACTTACACTGACCAAAATTTCACAATATGAGTAATGTATTACATTATTACAATTTCGTACATTTTACAATTGCTAGGACTAGGGGTCGAGTGGTATATGTTTTTCAGGGCCGATGCCGACACCGATTATTACAGATAAAGTAGACCGACAACCAATATATACACCGCC
This sequence comes from Labeo rohita, assembly GCF_022985175.1. Taxonomy (NCBI): domain Eukaryota; kingdom Metazoa; phylum Chordata; class Actinopteri; order Cypriniformes; family Cyprinidae; genus Labeo; species Labeo rohita. The sequence goes on from NC_066878.1 coordinate 22,843,088, forward strand.
GCTCAAACGTTTGGGATCAGTAAGATTTTGAATGGTTTTTTAAAGACGTTTCTTATGCTCATCAAGGCTGCATTTATTTGATGAAAAATACGGAAAAAAACAGTAATATTGCAAAATGTTATTACGATATAAAATAATGGTTTTTATTTTAATTTAAGATATAATTTATTCCTGTGATGCAAAGCTGAATTTTCATCAGCTGTTACTCCAGTCTTAAGTCTCACATGATCCTTCAGAAATCATTTTAATATGCTGATTTATTATTAGAATTATCAATGTTGAAACCAGTTTGCTTCTAAATATTTTTTTGGAACCTGTGATTCTTTTTTTTTCAGCATTCTTTGATCAATAAAATGTTAAAAAGAACAGCATTTATTTAAAATAGAAAGGTTTTCTAACAATATACACTACTGTTCAAAATTGTAGGATCAGTACATTTTTATTCTTTCTTTTTTTGAAAGAAATTAATATGTTTATTCACAAAGGATGTGTTAAATTAATAAAAAGTGATAGCATAGATTTACATTGTTAGAAAAGATTTATATTTTGACTAAATGCTGTTCTTTTTAACTTGTTATTCATCAAAGAATCCTGAAAAAAAGAATCACTGGTTCCAAAAAAATATTTAGAAGCACAACTGGTTTCAACATTGATCATTCTAATAATAAATCAGCATATTAGAATGATTTCTGAAGGATCATGGGACACTTAAGACTGGAGTAACAGCTGAAGATGAAAATTCAGCTTTGCATCACAGGAATAAATTATATTTTAAAGTATATTAAAATAAAAAAAACATTATTTTATATTGTAATTACATTTTGCAATATTACTGGGTTTTTTTTTTTTTTTTTTTTTTTTTTATCAAATAAATGCAGTCCTGATGAGCATAATAAACTTTCTTAAAAAAACATTACAAGTCTTACTGATCCCAAACTTTTGAGTGGCAGTGTATGTCTGGTATGAAAATTAAAATTAATGTCAAAAGAATAACAATGTCACGAATCTGGTCAGTGTCCCGTTGTCCGCTCACCACCAGATGTCACTCTCACCTCACCTACACACCCTGGTTTTCTCGTTTTCGTCTGTCTAGCCGCCTGCCTTGTGGATTATCGCTCTTGTTGATTGGATTATTCTCTACGTTTTGCCTGTATTATTCCCGTTTGCTCACATCTGTTACAAGGAGTGAATGATGAGAGGTGAGCGGATCCATGTGCGAGCTTTTATTAATTGGACGTGACAAAGACATGGTCGTACAGGCAGAGTCCAACAGGAGCAAACGGGAATAATACAGGCAAAACGTAGAGAATAATCCAATCAACAAGAGCGATAATCCACAAGGCAGGCGGCTAGACTGACGAAAACGAGAAAACCAGGCGGGAGATCAAAACTAGGAACTAGGAAACCAGAGAAACGCTAAACAAAGGGTAAACACTAACAATACAACAATTCAACAATCCGTGAAGTGCACTGGGAAGGACCGGGGCTTTTATACTGTCTCTGATTGGACGCGGGTGAAGAGCAATGGCTGATGGGGAATGTAGTCTGGGGTGTAGTGCAACAGTCAGAGTGTGTAGGTGAGGTGAGAGTGACATCTGGTGGTGAGCGGACAACGGGACACCGACCAGATTCGTGACAAACAAGGTCTGACAATAAAAAAAATTCTTTAAATGGTTTTAAATGATTGGTTTTGAAAATGACCGATACCGATAACCGTAGAAGTGCTTAATATCGGTGCCGATAATCGTTCGTCCCCTACCTAGGACACATTTCTCAATATTTCAGTTACTTTTTAAAAACTTTTTTTCACACAGTTCTCCTTACCAATAATAGTAATTTCACATGCAAAATGCACTAAAAGGCTTTGTCCATTAAATAAAGTCTTGGTGAAATATGAAAGAGACTGCGTTTATTGTTTATTTTCTTAATTTTCTGTAGTACCTCAACTGATGACTTTACTTCACGGCATGCATTCATGTGTTTGTAGGTGGTTCTGGATGTGGGCTGTGGAACAGGGATATTGTCCTTCTTTGCCATCCAGGCCGGGGCTAAGAAAGTGTACGCGGTGGAGGCCAGTTCTGTGGCCAAATATGCAGAAGTACACACAATCCTATTTATGATTCATTTACTCACCCTCGTGTTATTTCAAACCAAGTTACTTGCTGGAACATGAAAGATGCTCTGTGTGTTTAGCAGAAGGTTCACACTGCGGTTTTCCATGCACTGACAATGGATTAGAAGTATTATAAAAATAGTCTGTGTGACACATGCACTGTAGTGCAAGTCTTCTAAAGTCATATGATATCTTTGTGTGGGGAACAGACTCAAATGTAAATGTCATATTCAAATGTCAGCTATGAGACCCATGAAAACCATTTAGTGGCATTGATGTGACAGATCTTCATGCGTATTTGAATATGTACAAATGAAAAGAGATTTGAGTGTTTTTACAAAGGTGCAATTTTTGGGTTTGGCTCAAATTTGGGTCTGTTAATCACACAGATGTTGTAAGATTTAAGATGAGTTGCATGACACACAGTCGGCATCTTCATATCTCTTTTTACAGCATCTTTTCCCATACACTTTATTGTAAGAAAAAGAGCAAATGCACATTCTGCAAAATGTCTTTTTTGGGGTTTTATGGAGGAATCAAAAATATATGGTTTGGAACGATATGGTGGGTAAGATGAGTAGGGGAGCGCGGGGCACAACCTAACACTTTCTAATTTTTCACTTTGTGTAAATCCATGTGGGGTTTAGAGTATCATTTTTTTATCCACATTATTTTCACACTTGTCTAGTACAAATATGTTGCTTTGTTTCATAATTACAGTGTATACGTTTTTCGTTATTTACCTCAAAAGAAAGGAAGTGAAAAGTGACAACATGCCCCATAGGTGGGGTATATTGTAACATGTGAGGGGCACGTTGTAACATGACCATATGACAGCTTAAAATGCTATCTGATCGAATGAAAAAAAATATACACACGACAAACTAAAATATTTTGTCAATAAAAGGATTAACTTTTTCAAATAAAAAAATGGTGTTTTTTAAAAATTAAAAATAATCACATTTTTGAGTTTCACAATGAACACATCGCAGCCATGCGCTGGACGGCCCTGATTGCAAAACAGATATACAGTACAGTTAAAAACAATGTGCGCAAATAGATGAAACACATTCAGACATTCAGAAAAACACTCCCCTCCCTCCAAACACAGCTCTCATAGAACACAACACACATAAATGAGCCAAAATGCTTTACATTTCTTGAAATAATAATTTCTCAACATTAAACATTGATTGTCAGTCTTTATTCACCTGTTTATTGTGGTTTCTTATTAAAATCCATAAAAGTAAATAATGAAAATTACATGGCTAATGTCATAAAATAGCATAGTTTAATAATAGCGGGGCAGATTGTAACGCAGTGTTACAATGTTCCCCATCAGTGCAAATGGAATTTAAAAACTTTTTTTTTTTTTTTTTTTTTTTTTTTTTTTACAACTAACCCCATGTTAGTTTGTTCCCCCGTGCTCCCCTAAATCAAGAACTCCCATTTTTAAATTAATTAAAATCATATTATTGGAAATTCTGATTCTGATCATATGTGAGTAAATATGTGCACTTTAAAAAATAGGGGCCAATACACTATTTTAATGTTAAGAATTATACACGCACACACATATACATATATATATTAAGGATTAAAGGAAATATCCATAAAAACAGAAAATACACTGGCAAAAAAAGTACCAGTACCTTTCCCTTTTTACTGTGGATTTTTGCTTACTTATAGTGTGGCAATTAAGGGAATAGTTCACTCAAAAATGAAAATTAGTGGAAAATGTCTTCACCCTCAGGCCATTTAAGATGTAGATGAGTTTGTTTCTTCATCAGAGTTAGAGAAATGTTGCATTGCATCACTTGCTCACCAGTGGATCCTCTGCAGTGAATGGGTGCCGTCAGAATGAGCGTCCAAACAGCTGATAAAAACATCACAATAATCCACAAGTAATCCACACCACTCCAGTCCATCAGTTAACATCTTGAGAAGACAAAAACTGTTTATAAGAAACTAATTTATAATTAAGATGTTTTTAGCTTTAAACTGTCACTTTTTACCAAAATGTGAGTCCATAATTCATAATAACGCTTCCTTCAGTCCATCTCCTGTTGTCCTCTCACATCTAAATCCACCCACGTTTGTTTAGAGCTTTTTTAAAATTGTAAACAGTGCTTGATCTGTGCAGATTTCTCTCCTGATTCAGCTAAAACAGCTTTTTCACTGGAGAAAGCAATAGTATTGATAGAGGACTCGTATTTTAGCAAGAACCAACAGTTTAAAGTTGGACTGGAGTGGTGTGGATTACTTGTGGATTATTGTGATTTTTTTATCAGCTGTTTGGACTCTCATTCTGACGGCACCCATTCACTGCAGAGGATCCACTGCTGAGCAAGTAATGCAATGCTACATTTCTCTTACTCTGTTCATTTGTTCAGCTCTTGAGGGTGAAGACATTTTCAGCAAATTACCATGGGTGAACTATTCCTGTAAGAAATAGTAAACCTATTACAAAGAGCTTCCAGTGCACAGTGAGGACATATGTATTTCTTGGCCCACTTTTGGATGTGCTAGGATGATAAATCACTTATCACTATCTGTGCTGTCACACCCATTTGGCTTGAAGTTCAGGGCTATGGGTTTGGTGGAAAAATACCCAGGCCGAGACAACTTTTCTGGAACATTTTCACAGGGCAACACCTTCAAGAGGTCCTTCAAAAGGATCTTTCCTGCATGTCTGGAATGCATGACATTCTGGCTGCTAAATGACTTGAAGACAGATTTGGGCCGGAAACTCACGTAGTGGGCGAGGACACGTGTTTTCATGGATAAAGGCTGCTTTCTTAACAGTGCTAATAGCTCTCTTTTTCTCATTTAGCGGAAGCTCTTGTTACTCTTGTAGTATTTTGTAGACTACTGCCATATGTGTTTGTGTTTCTATTGCCACATCTGAATTATACAATCAAAGTTCCAAACATAACACATATTTCATTTAACTGTTCATCTCTAAATGGGTTTCTTTGTTTAGAAAAGGAGATTACAAATGATTTTTTAATGTATTATTTTGCAAGGGTAATAATCAGACCTGTATTTTTAACTGCTTGCAAGGAATTTCCCATTTACAGTTTAATTTTAAACATACTAAATTGCAACTTTATAATTACAAATATATTGATTCTTAATACTGTGTTCTTACCTGTGTTTTTTTGTTTAGTGATAGTTGTTCACGAGTCCCTTGTTTGTCCTGCCTGCTGTTCTTCAGAAAAATCCTTCAGGTCCCACAACTTCTTTGGTTTTTCAGCATTCAGCATTGTGTATCTTTTCCAAAAATGACTGTATGATTTTGAGATTCGTCTTTTCACACTGAGGACAACTGAGGGACTCATATGCAACTATTACAGAAGATTCAAACACTCACTGCTGCTCCAGAAGGGAAAACGATGCATTAAGAGACGGGGGGTGAAAACTTTTGGAATTTGAAGATCAGGGTAAATTTAACTTATTTTGTCCTCTGGGAAACATGTAAGTATCTTCTGTAGCCTCTGAAGGGCAGTGCTAAATGGAAAAAATATAATATTAAGGCAAAACAAGAAAAATGTGCACATCCTCATTCTGTTCAAAAGTTTTCACCCCCCAGCTCGAAATGCATTGTGTTTCCTTCTGTAACATCAGTGAGTGTTTGAACCTTCTGTAATAGTTGCATGTGAGTCCCTCAGTTGTCCTCAGTGTGAAAAGATGGATCTCAAAATCATATAGTCATTGTTGAAAAAGGGTTCAAATACACAAAAATGCTGGAAAACCAAAGAATTTGTGGGACCTCAAGGATTTTTGTGAAGAACAGCAGCAGTTTAACTGTTCAGGACAAACAAGGGATTCATGAACAACTATCACTAAACAAAAAAACACAGCTTTGAGATCATTCAGGCAACAACACAGTATTACCAATCAATTGTATATCTTATTCAAGTCAGTACTAAATAAACAATAACATGTATTTTGTATGATCCCTCTTATTTTGGTAAAATAATTAACATTTTGCAGATTCTGAAAGGAGGGTGTAAACTTTTAACCTCAACTGTAACCTTGGGGTTCTACTTTTTAAAAAGTGTGTTTTAATGTTTTTATTTGTATTTTCGTAATCTTAAGCTTAAGTTGTTTTGTCATTCTTATCTCTTCAGATTCTAGTGAAAAGCAATAACTTGTCCAACAAAATCACGGTTTTGTCAGGAAAGATTGAGGAAGTTTCCTGCCCAGAGAAGGTGGATGTGATCATCTCCGAGCCCATGGGCTACATGCTCCTCAACGAGAGGATGTTAGAGAGCTATCTGCATGCCAAACACTGGTTAAAACCTAAAGGTCTGTACTTTGAACAGCAGTCATCCCATTTCCATTAAATGCCACTATGCATGCTCATTCATATATGTGGGGTTCAAATGTTATGGGTTATTAGTTGTACAGTAAGTACTTGTACTTGTTTTCTATCACTGTCCAGGCATGATGTTTCCTACCCAGGGTGACATTCATCTGGCTCCTTTCACTGATGAACAACTGTACATGGAGCATCACGCCCGCTCCAACTTCTGGTAATAACAACTTCTGCTTTCATTGCAGTCTATACTGTAGCCATTCTCCAACCTGCCATTTTCATTCACAGAAAACATCTGGACATCTTGTAAATAGGACATCTGCTAAGGTTTCTATTTACAAAACACATTGTAAATAGAAACCTTAGCAGCCACTTACCTCACTGATTGGTTTAGTCCGGCCATGTGTGACATCTCAAAGTCAAAATATCTGCCAATATCTGAAATCACAATCAAGGCCCATGCTTATTACACATTGAAAAGAGCTGCGCAACAGCACTACATCATGTGACACTGAAGACTGGAGTAATGATGCTGAATATTCAGCTTTGCATCACAGGAATAAAATACATTTTACAGGATATTCACATAGAAAACAGTTATTTTAAATTGAAATAATGTTACTGTCTTTACTGTATTTGTGATCAATACAGAAGAAGCTTCTTTTCAAAAACTTTAAGTATTCTTAACATTTTTTGGCTCTACAAAAACAGGAATGAACCAAATTACTGTCGACGGGAATGGTGTGGAGAACATTTCTTTAATAGTACAAATGAACATGCTGCTACAGACCCTCTCAACCCTACGTGCATCGCACTGAATGTTTACAGCCTCATCCCTGATGGTTTATTTTACATTGGCCCACAGGGGGTTGTGGTTTGCTAGCATGGAAAGACAGTAATCATCCCACCGCCCACATGCCTGCACTGTACTTGCACCGTGCCGTGACCAAACTGAAGCCAAGCAGCTTCCCGGTGCTGTAAAACGCTGTGCTTCAGTCCAAACCTGACTCATGGCACATAGCTCTCTCCTCTCCTTCTGTGCCGTTGAACCCGACTGACAGTGAGGAGTTTATGGTACCCTGTGTGACCGTACTTCAGAACAATAAATGAAATCATCTCGCTGTAGCTTTTATTACAAACACAGATAATGTTACCAGGTGTCATGTCAAGTTTAACACCCAATGTTTATGTTAGAACAAAAAAAAGCCTGTTTTTTGTAGTGGGTACATGATGAAATGTCTGTTTTCTTGGCTTAAGTTGTAAAGAGCTTCTGTGAAATTACATTAATGTTTGGCTGGTATCATAACTACACCATTATGTGGTAAAAAATAAGAAAAAAAAATCTCTCTTGATAGCCATTGTATAATGCAGTTATATGGATAGTTGCATTTCATTTGCATTTAACATTGTTCTTTCCTCTTGTCGAAACCCCACCACTCCTCTAAAACAGTTATTCTTAACCAGGGGCCACTAGGGGACCTCAGCAAACTTCCAAAAGGGCCTCAAGATGTAGAAATAAGACAAAACAATGAGCTAGAACAACTAAAAAATATATTTTAATTTGCTCAACCCCCCTCAACAACTGTTTTACATCTTTGTGGAACTGAAAGAAGACAGGGTTACCAAAGTCTTGAAAAATCTGGATATATGAGTTAATCTAATTTTAATCATCTAAGTTCTAGACTTATAAATGTCACTTAAATCAATAAAATCTTTCAATGAATAACGCATATATTATTTTATTTAATTTAAATATTTCTTTTTAGTTATTCCAAGCTCTAAAATATTTTATTGGGTAAAATTGTTAATAAACAATCATTTTAAAAATCCTTATCCACTAAATCAGGAACAGGTCATGCAAATTCACTGCTTAAAGTCACCATGAAATCAAAAATTGTATTTTTTTACACAGTAGAAAGTATGTATTATAAATGATTTATGTGTGCACATTATTTATTTATTTTTTTTATTAATTTACACTTGTAATCTTAAATCAAAAACATTAACCTCCCCTTGCCTCTCAACAACATCTCTTCATGACGTAAGACTAGAACAAAGGGTGAGACTATGCTGACTGTCCAGTGACCAGGCTTTTAGCAGCCTTTGCCAGGAGTTTGACTGACAAGCGATCTGACCAATCAAAATGCAGAATCCACCACTTTGTTAGACCAAAAAAAAAGACAGGAAAGGTAATAGATTAATGTCAGTAGAGTCGAACTTGAAAATTGTGTATTGATGTCTTTCCACGGTTGAGAAAACATACCGTCTGATGTTCATTCATGTTTATTTCATGCTATAGCTAGCGAGAAGAGAGCAATTCATGATTGAGCGTTACGGTAGATCTTAAGATCTTTGGCCGAACCCGGCTTGCCTCTGGTGATTACATTTTGGCAACATTTACAAAACTTGCAAAATTAGCCAGATCAGTACTATGCATCCCGGCCAGTAGCAGCAGCAGTGAAAGGGTGTTAAGTGCTGCTGGATGCACCATCAGTGAGCGCAGGACCGCACTGAAGCCATCTACCGTGGATTCAATAAATTTCCTCCACAAAAACATGTAGCCTAATCTTGATGAGTAAAGATTTTTCAAATTATAACTAAATATTAATTGAGTCTTAAATGCATAATGTAGACAGATTATATAGGCTAATATTGGCATTATTCTTTTATTAAATTTCAGCTGCTATTCACCGTCACGTTGAGGCCGGATTGTGGAGAGAAGTAGCGAAGCAAATCCCGCTGAGCCTTTATCTTACTTTCGTTATTGCCAAATACCCATCTTAATTTAGAGTTTATCTTAATTTAATTTGTTAAGAAAGACTCATTTTTATTGGCGCGTTGGCCTAGTGTATGCCTAGGCCTATTCAGAGTGCTGAGATGTTACGATGTTACAGAGGATTTATTTTATTTCTTTGTTCCAACTTCAAAGTGGCCTATAGCCTAAGTTCGTCATGAATAAATTATGTTAAAACATGTATAAATGACTCATTCTTGACAAAAGAGCTGTGTGCATGCGCACATTTGAATAATGTCGGGCTGTAAACGGGTTTGGGCTTTTAAAAAGCTGTCAATCAAAATGTACTTGTCGGGCTCGGGCACTGTCGGGCCTAACTTTTAAGGCCCGATTACAGCTCTACATTACGGTGCTTTTCCACTACAGTGTAGCGAGCAGGGCGAAGCGAGCGTTTTCCATTCATTCCTATGGAAGTTGAGCGTAAACACTCACGGGGTGCATTTTGGGATTGAAAGCGACATGGAAAAAGCGTTGAGAGTGGCTGAAAGTGTCAAAAAGGATGGGCATTTCTCAACTTTATGCAAATCGCTCTGAAAAGTAGGCAAGGCAAGGTTTTTACGTATGTTTCCGAGTGTTTGCGGAACGGATGGATTACTGAGCTGAAATCACATATCACTGAACAAGTCATGCAAGTAAATGCACTTTGCATGCTTTCATTACTATGACGCCCTGGATGCCACCAATAAAGTGTTTAGTTTGTAAACCGCCGTAAAAACGATATAAAATGCAAACAGGGTGTAAACATTGTTTTCAGAGGCGTGCTCTGCCCTAAATGTCACACGCCCCAAAGCAGTGGTGTTGTAGCCTTGCCGGCGGCACTGAGCGTGGATTTGACGCTGTATCCAATACAAAAGCACCGTTACAGTGATCTGTCCCATTAAAGAGCCCCTAAAACGATATTTAATGTTTGAGTTTCTTAAAAACAAATGACATTGAAAGCTGTCCTCTTTGCTGTGTGATGCATGATGATTGCCTCAGTTCAAGCGGCATGTGAATAATTTGTCTCTTTCTCTTTACTACTAGTTATAGCATGAAATAACCATGAATGAACAGAGTTATGTTGTCTCCACTGCAGAAAGATTTAATACAACTCTCCTGTTTGGGCTGTTTGTTGTTGTATATGACATCTCTTCATGACGTAAGACTTGAAAAAGGGGTGGGACTATCCTGACTGTCCAATGACCAGGCTTTTAGCACTCTTTGCTGGGAGTTTGATTGACAGGCGATCTGACTAATCAAAATGCCGAATCCACCATTTTGTTCGACAAACAAAACAGACAGGAAAGTTGATGTTAATAACGTCAGTAGAGTCGAACTTGAAAATTGGGTAATAATTTAGAATAGGGAACACTTATTTACTAGTAACTACGATTTTTCCATAAATAAATTCCTAATTAGCTGCTTATTAATAGCTAGTAAGGTAGTTGTTAAGTTTAGGTATTGGGTAGGATTAGGGATGTAGAATAAGGTCATGTAGATTAAGGCATTAATATGTGCTTAATTAGTACTAATAAATGGCTAATATTCTAGTAATATGCATGCTAATAAGCAACTAATTAAGAAATTGTGTATTTCCGCGGTTAAGAAAACATACCATCTGATGTTTATTCATGTTTATTTCATGCTATAACTAGCAAGAAGAGATTGATTCAAGTTTCAACCCCTGGAACTACGACGCTACAGCAGTCTGTCCCATTAAAGAGCCCAAAAATGATATTTAATGTTTGAATTTCGTAAAAAAAAAAAAAAGTGGCAAAATTTGAAAGCTGAGACTTTGTTTCATACCAAAAGTAATCTGCTCTGTCGTGTCTGTCATTGCTATGTCAGTGTCCTCTTTGCTCTGCAATGTATTTTTCACTAAGTGATGACGTGTTGCATGAGAATGCAATTGCCTCAGTTCAAGCGGCACATGAAAAAATTATTTCTTCCTCTTTACCACTAGTTAAAGCATGAAGTAAACATGAATGAACATTAGAGTTGTTGGTATATATGTTATCTAACTCTCCTGTTTGGGATGTTTGTCAGACAAAATGGCAGATTCAGCATTATGATTGATCAGATTGCCTGTCAATCAAATTCCCAGCGATGGCTGAAACCCCACCCTACATTCCAGAAGCAATTTCACTCAGATATACATCACAGTAGGGAAGAAAAGACCATCGCAACCTCCATTTCATGCCGACTTTAAAAAAGTGGGAACTTTGAAGAACATTAAGCTCTGAAAATGTCTCTAATTCTGAAGTTTAGGGCATTTACACACCTTTAGCTGGTTTAGAGTGTGTGTTTCAGACACTTTTCTGCTTTGGTTCAGTTCATTTAGGCGAGGGGTCTCCAAACTCAGTCCTGGAGGGCTGGTGTCCTGCAGAGTTTAGTTCCAACCCTAATTAAATACACCTGAACCAGCTAATCAAGGTCTTACTAGGCATGCTAGAAACTTCCAGGCAGGTGTGTTGAGGCAAGCTGGAGCTAAACCCTGGCCCTTCAGGATCGAGTTTGGACACCCCTGGTTTAGGCTCAAGCAGTCGCACTCAAATCCACACCAAAATATGAGGTCTGAGTTTCCCTGAAGGAACCCATTTAAGAACACGTTCTGGAGTACTTCAGAAAACGGATTAACAAACCAAGCAGTATCAATTTATAATGGGAAATGTGTTACGTAAAACGCAGCAGTGACGGCAGCTATTGAAAACCACAACAGCTATAAAAAATGCAAGAAGAATGCAACATTTTAACAATTTAAGTCACTGTTTCAGACCAAAGCAAACAATCTACAGGTCTGAAAACACTCCTATTGTACAGAAACTAGGAGTGTCCACAGATTAAAATTATTAAATGAAGGAAACATGGTAGGTGAGGAGACAAAATAAAAGGGCACTGAGTCAAAAATGTTGAGAAGCATGGCCCTAAACTGTTCACAGAATTCTGCTGAACCCAAAATAACTTTTGTTAGAAAGATTTTTACATAACAACTGGAATTTGATTTTAAACCAGGAATCAGAGATGTTTCTATGGCGTGAACTTGAGCGGGCTTCATTCCTCTGCTGTGGATGAGTTCTTCAGACAGCCAGTGGTTGTGAGTCCACATATATTGAGTATAATATATACAGCAACCATGAGTCTGGTTCTCTGATTGCTTCATACTGTTGTCAGAGAAGACTGCAATGTCTTTGTGTTTCAGGACACATTCGAAATGCAGATTCTCATGGCCAGGTCTGTAAAATACACAATCAACTTTCTGGAGGCAAAAGAGGAAGATTTACACCGGTACAGAGAAAACTAAAATATAGCAGCATGCAGAAATGATGGGCTCAAGCACACTAATGCATGCACATTTCTAGAAAATGTCGTTGAGTAGAATGACCATTGTAATTTTCAGTTTATAACTTTTAATTTTATGTCAGTGTGCATCACTGTAAATGTTTTTGGGATTCTTAGCAGTGCCAAAAATAAGTGCACCTTTTTCAATATATAAAACCTTTTTTTAGCAACTTTTCTAGCAAATATGTTAAGATTTTTCTGGAGAGTGGTGGTTGATTTCAGGTTAGACAAACTTATGGAATGGCTGTTACTAAACTGGTCTTGTAAGAATAAAGCAAAGTCAATGCAAGTATACAGCCTCTTTACTACTCTTTACAAAAATTAAAAAATCTTGTGAGAATTTTTGACCAGCATGATCTTAAGATGATTTGTGCCAAATATAGGTACAATCTGTTTAAAAGTTTGTAGGATATACTTGAAAATGTATGACCTACAGCAGTGTCTTAATATTTGTAGTGTATGTATGCAATTCACAGGTTGGAAATTCCATTTGTCTTCAAACTGCTGCAGTCAGGGCTGATTCATGGACTTGCTTTTTGGTTTGATGTGGCCTTTGTTGGCTCAAGGTGAGAATCACAATTATGAAAGGAGAAGTGTCTGAATGCAACATGCTTGAAAGTATTAACAACTGTGTTGTTTTGTACAGGATGACAGTATGGCTGTCCACTGCTCCAAATGAACCTTTGACTCACTGGTATCAGGTGCGCTGTCTTTTGCAGACCCCTCTGTTCGCCAAAATGGGACAGACGTTATCTGGACAGGTTCAACTAATAGCCAACAAGAGGTATGACTAACTTTTTCTAATTTGCAGGTCTAGAACACGGAAGTCAAATATAGCAGGGTAAATACTGTAGATGTTTATGGGAAACCATAACAAATATTGTTTTTGCATTGAATTACATTTAAAAAGAGTCCATTCATTTCTTCTCTTCAAACCAGCCAATGAGTCAATTTTTTCACGTTACCAAACAACACACAGCCTAATCTGGATCAATTAGCGATAGGAACTATATATTACAAACGTTTTAAACAAACCACAAATGTCTTGTCCAAAAAGTGTCCACCCTTTCTGTAATTGTACAAGCTAAATTAAAGCAATAATGCATAAACCATTACGGTGCATTCACACAGGGCATCAGCATCAACACCTCTCGTTTACTTTGAATGGGGTGACGTCTACGTCACTGGCGTTGCTTGCGGCAGAACTTTTGAAGTGGCAATGCAGGTGTTAGCCAATCAGATAGCCTTATGCAAATGTACTAGTGCAGACACTAGCCAATCGCGTTTATGCAACACCAGAAAAGTAATGTGTTTGGCTTCTGTCATTACAGCCAGCCCTCCGTCAGAGGTTGATGCCGACGCCCCGTGTGAATTTACCGTTAGAGTCAGGATTATATATAGATTGGTAGTGTATAACCTTGCAACAATATTTTGTTTAACTGTAAATCTCTTTTTTTATAGACAAAGCTATGACATTCACATCACTGCTGTGGTTGATCAGTCTGGATTTAAATCTGGGAACTCATTGGATTTGAAAAATCCTTTTTTTCGGTAAGCACCACAGAAAATCAGGTTATGAAAGCTTAGAAAGCCTACAGTTGTCTTCCACAGTTTTAACTAATGTCCCAGACGGAGAAACAAGAAACGTCATTTTGAGTCACACCATTTAAATATAATTAGTTTGTTGTTATGAGCAGGTCCAGATAGATGAATTAGGGGAAAACCTGCAGAATTCGGCAGTGAAAGGCAGTAAACACACAAAAGACTAAGCATGTTTGCAATGACAAGCTTTCCAATTCTTCAGTGTATTCTGTGGAAATCTTTGGCCTTCTTTGCACCCAACAATGACATGAAAAGTAGAAATGGTTCACCCATGAATGAAAACTTGCTGAAAATGTCCTCACCCTCAGATCATCCCAGATGTAGAGTTTGTTTTGGAAACAGATTTGGAGAAATGTAGCATTCAATCCATTGCTCACCAATGGATCCTTTGCAGTGAATGGGTGCAGTCAGAATGAGAGCCCAAACTTTCATCCACCAGTCCATTTTCCACCGCTTATCCAGGACTGGGTCGCAGTTGCAGCAGGCCCTGGGACGCCCTTATGTCTCTTTCCCAGACCACTTTCTCCAGCCCATTCTGGGTGATCCCAAGGCGTTCCTAGGCCAACTGAGAGATGGAATCTCTCCAGCTTGTACTGGGTCTGCCCCAGAGTCTCTTTCCAGATGGAAATCTCCAGAACCCCTCCACTGGAAGGTGTCCGGGAGGAATCCTGACTAGATCTCTAAACTAACTCAACTGGCTCCGTTCAATTCAGGAAAGCAGCGTCTCTACTCTGAGTCTCTCTCAGATGTCTGATCTTCTCACCCTGTCTCTCAGACATCCTGCAGAGAGAACTCATTTCAACTGATTGTACCAACAACCTAGAGCTCATGACCATAGGTCAAATCAAGAGCTTCGTTTTCTGGCTTGTCTCTCTCTTCACCACGACTGCTGCCACCTGACAATCCACCTGTTGATGCTCCAACCTACACTCACTTGTGAACAAGACCCCACGGAACTTGAACTACTTGGGATAACTTACTCCCTAACCAATGCAGGCAATACACCCTTTTCTGGCTGAGAACCATAGCCTCAGATTTGGAGATGCTGACCCGCTGCTTCACATTCGGACAAGAATTACCCAAGTACATGCCCATTGAAGCCTTCAGGACGACAACATTCACAAAAAACAGGAATGCCACCCTAAGACATCCGAACTGGGCAAACTGGCTTCGTACCCCTGGCTTCGCCTTGAGATCCCATCTATGAATATCACAAACAGGATCGGTAATAAGGAACAGCCCTTGCACTATCCAGCACTCACTGGGAACAAGGCTGACTTACTGCTGAGAACATGAATACAGCTTTCACACCAGTTATATAGAGACCAAGTAGCATTAATTAGTGACCCCGGCACACCATACTCCCAGAGCGCCCCCTACAAGTGATCCCAGGGAAAATGTCATAAGCCTCTCCAAAGCCACAAAACACATTTAGATTGGATAAACAAACTCCCATGCTTCCTCCAGGGATTCTTGCCAGGGTAAAAAGCTGGTCCACTGGTCAACCGGTTACATTCCCTTTTCCAGTACTCTGGCATAGGCTTTCCCAGGCTGGCTGAAGAGTGTGATCCCTCTATAACTGGAACACACCCTGGAACCCAACACATCTGTCTGCCAATCAGCAGGCACAGTCCCAGATTTCCACATGATGCTGAATAGACATGTCAACCAGTCCAAACAGCTGATAAAAACATCACAATAATCCACAAGTAATCAGGGTTGCCAGGTTTTCACAACAAAACGCCCAACTGCTACTCAAAACTAGCTCAATTGCGTTTCAATGGGGGTCCCCCGATAAAAATTCCAGGGGGTAAAATACACAGGGTTTTTTGCTGGGATGCCCCTGGTAGAATTCCAGGGCTAAATATTACGTTATTGGGGTCGCTTTAACCTGCAGACATGAAAAACAACCCGCAGCAGCAGTGTTAAAGTAGCCCAATTCCCACACACTTGGCAACAATGCAAGTAATCCACACCACTCCAGTCCATCAATTAAAAACATAGACTTAAAAATAAACTTAGATTTTGATGGGCTTCATGGGTACACTTACCCTACGCAGCAAGGACACATAAATTACAGGAAGGTTATTAACCAAGTAATTTTAGTTATTTTCAGATACTCCATTTGTTTTTGTCTTTAGGCCTGTGTTAATGTCTCTACAATCATATTTAAGTCTAAAGGCCAGTTGCATAAACTTAGTCTCTATGTTAAGACAGTGTCTTAAGAACTAGTCTGACCTACTTGGAATTAGCCAAGGGCTAATCAGTCTTATATTTTGGATTCAACTTAGACTTTTAATGTAACCGAATTTTACAAATTTTGACCAGCCTTACAGAAAAACATTACATGACTAGCTTTTAAGACTAGTCTAAACCTTTTATGCTACCGTCCCTAGATCCCCATTATAGAGTTACACTCTTTCTGATCAAAAATGAGTAAAAAATAAATGTGTAAATAGAATTAAATTCACAGAAATTTCCATGGATTTTAAGATTTTATTCATTTATGTCCATAAATGGAAATCACAATTTTAAAATTCACTGAATTGCAGGTTTTTCATGATCATTGTAATTCTGTTAACTAAGACGTTGTCTTAACCCTTTAACTGTCACCGTCCCCCAGGTGGGACGCCTACGTTTACTTCTCCATATTACAAATAAATCCTAATCTAATCATGACAAACTATACATTGTTGGAACGGTCTAAGACTCCTAAATAGATATTTTACCATATTTTTGTGATAGAAATTATGTAGGAAAAATACTAGATTAATATATTGCCCTATCACGCAATAGAAATCATAAGAAATTATATATCAGTTCAAAACTTAAAATCTCAAAATTCCTCCTTTGAAAGGCATTTTAAAATCAGACATTGCATTACCACGGAAAATGTACATCAAAATCATATTACAAATGTTTTCATTCATGAATTATAAAAATTGAAGTCTGGATAGTGCATTTTTATGTCTGTTTTAAAAAAATGGGAGTGACAGTTTTTTAATTACAACCATTTGGGCTTTATTCAGGTATTTCAGTTTGAAGGATCTCAATAGCAACCTGTGTGTTGCTTCAAGAGAACAACCATACATACATCTGTACTGTGTTTTATGTTCTTTGTTTTTATATTAATTTATTAATTGATACTAATTTAGTCATAATCATTTATCATTTACTTATTCCATTTAAACATATAATCATGTATTCTTCTTTATCATATTAATTACTAATTTATTTATTTTTAAGAGATATTTGTCTTCACCAGTAAGAGATGAGAGAATGTCTCCATCTGAATGATTTTAATGTCATGGGATGTTGTAGTGAAGCAGTCATTTTTCTTTGCTTTTGGCATAAAAGCACTTGGCATTTGTACTGCTCAGATGAAGCACAAGATGATGTACAAGACGAATTTCAGACAAAGTATAGGGATGAATATATAGGCACTGAAACATACAGCTATTATTCAATCTTCCAAACATACACAACTAAGTTTATTATATCAACCTCTGCGGCTGCTGGAAAACTTTCAGTTAATACAATTCATGATTTAATAAGTTGAAAAGCTGTACTGAATATTTAAGTGTGATCTCTCTCTGTCTTTTACAGGTACGCCTGAATCCTCATTCTCATCATTTTTCAGATCAGCCTAAATGAAGACTGCAGGTCTATCGCTCAACATTGCAGATAATAAATATACAGTATTACTGCACAGATTATAATTTTCAGATCTGAATCTATGAAGGTTCTGTGAGCATGTGATATATGATATGTGATATATGATATTTGTTAATAAAAACAAGGTGACTGAGTGAAGTTGTCTTATTTTCATAGCTATAATCAGCTATAAACAGTTTTACAATGATTTCCTACCTATCTTTTAGACAGGTTCCTGAACATTTTTCTAACCATTCATCTCCTCCTGTGTTTTTTTCCTGTGGCATGCCTCAGGGTTTTGTTTTAAGCCCTATTTTTTCTCACTGTACAAATATTATTAAGTGTCTTGAAGATTTAAAAAGTTTGAGAACTTTCTTCTTGTCAATGAAAGTAAAAAAAAGTCTAATTCTTCTGGGGTCTTTCTCCAAACATACACACCTTTGCAACAATCTTTGACTCTTCAGCTTAACTGTCTGTTATATGGTATGACTGCCAAAGAGATACAGTGAAAGCACTTATGCATAAAGAAAGGGTTAGAGGAAGTATGTGAAAGATGAGCAACATGTAAGTGTGACTTGAGGTGCATCTTACTTGATTCAATTAAAAGTCACTTACAAGCGAGTCCTCATACTTACCAGAATTGTACATTACACAAAGACAAAGTCAGTAAGTCTCAAAATATCAGACATGATACAATAAGATAAGATTAAGGGTAAGATAAGGTTAGTTTTGTTTCAAAATTATTTCTCAAAAAGGTTTTTCCTTAGGGTTTATGTTTGGTGTATAGACAGCAACGCTGTCAAAATGATCCTCGGTCACACAGATCCGTGAAAACCACTACAAACGCTGCATGGCAGGTGGTGTAGATTAGGTTAGCAATGTGACTTTTCAAAGAAACACTACGTGCTTGCACACAAAACAACACGTAATACACATGCATAATTCACAGATATGGTGACGGTACAATTTTCAAAAAATTGCACTTTAAACCATTTTTAAAAGTTTCAACAACCATTTTTTTGGACAAACATTCCTTGAAAATTGTGAATAAAAAATTGTGTTTCTTAAAATTTGGCACATTTTTTTTAACTACATTTTATACATATTTTTCCTTTTCTTTATTGTAGATTCATTTTTTTTTTTTAAATGACAGTTAAAAGACAGACACGGACACACAAAGATAAATCTATAAATTTATTTATTTATTATTTTTAATATTTTTTATTATTTATATATATATATATATATATATATATATATATATTATTTTTATATATATTTATTTATATTTATTTACATTTATTATAATGTATATATCTATTTTTTTTCAAATAAGTTATGCGTGTATATTTGATTATGTATATTTATTTTTATATATTTTTATATTCATTATATATACTGTAAATATGTTTTATTATATATATATATATATATATATATTTTTTTTTTTTTTTTTTACATTTTTTTATATTTTTATTTTTTATATTTGATTGTTTATATTTTATTTTATTATATTTTTATATGTATTATACTGTATATATTTGTTTTTTCAAATAGCTTATATAATGTATATATTTTATTTGATATATATATATATATATATATATATTAGGGGTCACCGTCACGGTATGGACATCTCAGTTCAGTGCATGAGGCCTTACAACGAATACAGGCAATTCCCCCTCAATCCAGAAGGGGCGCCCGCAGTACTGCAGCGCTTTTGATAACCGCCGGCAGGAGAACAGCGAATGCCAGGAGTTGCGCACTTGAAAACAAAGCCCACTAGACAGTAATCATGTGCTGATTGTGAACGCCTCTTTCACTGACAAAGGACTATAACGTTACTTTAAAGACTTGTGCACTCAGCTGTCTGCGAAATGAAGCTTTGTGCTCTTGTGTCCTACCGCTCTCATTCGGCACAAATCCAAATATTTCATAATATTTCCATATTTGCGATGCATCCAAATGCTAAACTATTATTTATTATGTAAATTATAGGCTTTGTACTTCAGTCTGTTCTAACGGTGACACATTGAGGCGGGGGGCTGGGTGTTTTATTTTGATAAAGTACCAATTGCGCTGTCAAGTTAGCAATGCTGGAGGACTGGAACTGGTATGTTTCTGCGTTTGTGTGCATCGGCGCGATTACTTTCCTCATACTGAACTGGAACTCAGCAAATATAGGCTATGTTACGTGTCGCACTGTTTTTTCCCTTGTCTATCAGTTAACTAATTTAAATATATTTCAAGTATTTATTCCTTGTATGTATATATGTACTGGAGATTTTATATATGACATTAATTTGATATATTTAGTATTTCACATGTAGGTGGAAATTTTTTTAATTTGTAGTACTGTCTGTTTAAAATAAACGAAAAGAAACCTAGCATATTAGATTTGTTTTTTTTTCTGTTGTACCGAAATCGTATCAAACTGTGACCCTCGAACCGAGGAACATACCAAACCGTGACATCTGTGTACCATTACACCCCTAATATATATATATATATATATTTATTTGTTTTTTCAAAGAGCTTATATATTTATTATATATTTTTTTTTTATTTTACATTTTTTATATATTTATATTTTTTATATTTATTTGTTTATATTTTATTATATTTTTATATGTATTATACTGTATATTTTTGTTTTTTAAATAGCTTATAGAATGTATATATATATATATGCATATATATATATTTAGGTAGTTAATCAAATACAATAAAATAAAATACAATATCTCTCCACAATAAATGTGAAGAGAAAGTGTCCCCAACTAAGCAAGCCAGAGGCGACAGCGGCAAGGAACCAAAACTCCATCGGTGACAAATGGAGAAAAAAACCTTGGGAGAAACCAGGCTTAGTCGGGGGGCCAGTTCTCCTCTGGCCAGACACAGAGTACTCACTAGGTTCCCGTGATTTATTATATATATATATATATATATATATATATTAGGGGTGTAACTGTACACATGTCGCGGTTCGGTACATTCCTTGGTTCAAGGGTCACAGTTCGATACGATTTCAGTACAACAGAAAAAAAAAAATCTAATATGCTAGGTTTCTTTTCATTTATTTTAAAGCAGGGGTGCCCAACCCTGTTCCTAGAGATCAACCTTCCTGGAGAGTTTAGTTCCAACCCTGATCAATCACACCTGTCTGTAATTATCAAGTGCTTCTTCAGATCCTAATTAGTTGGTTCAGGTGTGTTTGGTCAGGGTTGGAGCTGAACTCTGCAGGAAGGTTGATCTCCAGGAACAGTGTTGAGCACCCCTGCTTTAAACAGGCAGTAGTAAAAATTAAAAAAATTTTCCACCTACATGTGAAAATACTAAGTATTATATCAAATTAATGTCATATATAGGCTATAAAATCTGCAGTAACGTTACATATATACATACAAGGAATAAATACTTGAAATATATTTAAATTAGTTAAATGATAGACAAGGGAAAAAACAGTGCGACACGTAACGAAGGCTATATTTGCTGAGTTTCAGTTCAGTTTTGTGACAGAAAGGAAAGTCAAATGGCAGAAAGCGACATTCTATTTGTTTTTTGTTTAAGTTGGTTTTGCTTGTATAAGGAAAGTTGAAGTAATCGAACCGGTGCACACAAAACGTATCAGTTCCAGGTTTCTAGTATTGCTAACTTGACAGCGCAGTTGGTACTTTATCAAAATAAAACACAGTGAACCAAACATCAGCCCGTCCGCCTCACTGTGTCACCGTTAGAACGCGACTGAAGTACAAAGCCTATAATTTACATAATAAATAATACTTTAGCATTTGGATGCATTGCAAATATGGAAATATTATGAAATATTTGGATTTGTGCCGAATGAGAGCGGTAGGATACAAGAGCACAAAGCTCCATTTCGCAGACAGTTGAGTGTGTAAGCCTTTAAAGCAGGGGTGATCAACCCTGTTCC